>NC_062554.1:12336962-12639992 GCF_016906955.1 Phacochoerus africanus
GTTATAAAAGGATTTGCTCCTCTTATGTTTCCTAAAAGAATTTGAGTATACTCATATTCATAAAGATTTGTTAGTGATTCTTTTTTTTTTTTTTGTCTTATGTCTTTTTGTTGTTGTTGTTGTTGTTGTTGCTATTTCTTGGGCTGCTCCCGTGGCATATGGAGGTTCCCAGGCTAGGGGTTGAATCGGAGCTGTAGCCACCGGCCTACGCCAGAGCCACAGCAACGCGGGATCCGAGCCGCGTCTGCAACCTACACCACAGCTCACGGCAATGCCGGATCGTTCACCCACTGAGCAAGGGCAGGGACCGAACCCGCAACCTCATGGTTCCTAGTCGGATTCGTTAACCACTGCGCCACGACGGGAACTCCTGTTAGTGATTCTTGATGCACAAATGCATCTTAGTTTATAATAGCCCAAACTGGAAATAACCCAAGTGTCTATCAACATGTGAATGCATAAGCTGTGACATAAAGATACACTGAATTACTGCTCAGCCATAAAAATGAACAACCAATGATACGTGCAACCACATGGATGAATACCAAAAGCATTATGCTGAGTGAAAGAAGTCAGGAAAAAGAGTAATATTCTGATTCCATTCAAGTAAAATTCCAAAATATGAAAACTTAATGTAGTGATGAGAGATCACCAGTGGTTTCTGAGGAATGTGGTAGAAGGAAGGATGGATTACAAAGGGTATGAGGAGGCTTTACATGTGTGACATTGACTTACTTCTAGTACCCCTCGAAAATATAAAAAAGGGGGGGAATCTTAGAACTAAAAAAATCTATTGAAAAGCTATCCAAACTGAGCACAGAGAAGAAATAGAGTAGGAAAAAAAAAAAAAAAAGAATAGTATCAGTGACATGTGGGTCAGTATCAAGCAGGCTAGCATATGAGTAATTAAAGTTTCACATGACTCTCAAAGGAAAGGAGAGACAGAAAGGGGCAAGAAAATCACATCAATAAATACCAGTAGAAATTTTGCTGAACTGAATCAAAAATATCAACACACAGAATCAGAAAGACAAGTGAACTCCCAGAGTAAATATAAGGAAAAACACACCTTAGGAATAGCATAGTCAAACTGGTGAAATATAAAGAAAAAAAATCTTAAAATCCTAACAGTCAAAACAATCTTGAAAAAGACAAAGTTGAGGTCTTATACTTCCCAATTTCAAAACTTACTGTACAAACCTACAGTAACTAAAGCAGTATGCTACTGGAATAAAACTGCACATATAGACAAAGGGAATTGAATTCAGAGCCCAGAATGACTTTCAGTAAGAATGCCAAGACCATGGGAAAGATATTTTCCATAGGAAAGGACAGACTTTTCAACAAATAGTGTTGGGAAAATTGGATGTACACACGCAAAAGAATGAAGTTGGACCTTTATCTTTTGTCATATGAAAACTAAACACAAAATGGGTCAAAGACCCAAAGGTAAGAGCTAAAGCAATGAAACTCTTAGAAGACAACAGGGGAAAGTTTCTTGGAGTTGGATTTGGCCATCATGTCTTATGTATGACATAAAAAGCACAAACAACAAAATCGAAACTTAGATAACTGGATCATCAAAGTCAAAACCATTTATGTGCATCAAAGGACACAATAAACTGAGTGAAAGGCAATTTTTAGAATGGGGGAAATATCTGCAAATCATATATCTGTTAAGGGATTAATGTCCAGAATGTATAAAGAACTTCCATAACTTAACAACAAAAATCTGATAATAAAAAGGCAAAGGACCTAAGTCAACATTTCTCCAAAAAAGATACCAATGGCCAACAAATATCTGAAAAGATGCTGAATATCATTAATCATTAGGGAGACACCAATGAAAACTACGAGATGCTACCTTACACTCATTAGGATAGCTACTATCAACAGACCAGGAAATAACAAGTGTGGCAAGAAGCTGGAGAAACTAGAAGCCTCGTGCATTGTTGTAAAATGGTGCAAGCACCATGGAAAACAGTGTGGAAATTCCTCAAAAAATGATAAAAAAAATTACCAAATGACCCAGCAATTCTACTTCTGGATATATATCCCAAATAATTGAAAGCAATGCTTTTTTTTTTTTTTTTTTTTGTCTGTCTTTTCTAGGGCTGCTCCTGTGGCATATGGAGGTTCCCAGGCTAGGGGTCTAATCGGAGCCGTAGCTGCTGGCCTACACCAGAGTCACAGCAACGCCAGATCTGAGCCACATCTGCGACCTACCCCACAGCTCACGGCAATGCTGGATCCTTAACCCACTGATCAAGGCCATGGATCAAACCCGCAACCTCATGGTTCCTAGTCAGATTCCTTAACCACTGAGCCACAACAGGAACTCCGAAAACAATGTCTTGAAGACTATTTGTAAACCCATGTTCACAGCAGCATTATTCACAATAGCCAAAAGGTGGAAGCAACTCAAGACTCTATCAGTGGATGAACAGATGAACAAAATGTGGAAAATACATGTAATGAAAATATGTATTCAGCCTTAAAAAGGAAGGAGTCCTGACACATGCTATACACATAGATGAACCTTGAAGGCATTATGTTAAGTTAAATAATCCAGTCACAAAAAGACAAGTACTGTATGATTCCACTTAAATGAGTTACCTAGAGAAGTCAAATTCATACAGATAAAAAGTAGAATGGAGGTTTTTCAGGGGCTAGAGGGAAGGTGAAACAGCAAACTATTTAAGGGTGGAGAGTTTAAATTTTGAGAGCTGAAAAGAGTTCTGGAGATTGGTTGCATAACAATGTGAAAGTACTTAACACTATTGAACTGTACACTTAAAAATGGTGAAGATTGTACATTATATTATGTGTATTTTACCACAATTTTTTTTTTTAAAAGAAAGAAATCATTCGGAGGAAGAAAGATGCATTACATAAAGGAGAATAAGAATTACAAGAACAGCTGACTGCCCATCAGAAACAATGAAGATCCAAAGACTATAGAATGGATAAAATCATCATTCCAGAATTTTATACCTAGCAAAAATATCTTTCAAAGGTGAAATAAAAGTATTTCCAGGAGTTCCCGTTCTGGCGCAGAGGTTAACGAATCTGACTAGGAACCATGAGGTTGCGGGTTCGGTCCCTGCCCTTGCTCAGTGGGTGAACGATCCGGCATTGCCGTGAGCTGTGGTGTAGGTTGCAGACGCGGCTCAGATCCCGCGTTGCTGTGGCTCTGGCGTAGGCCGGTGGCTACAGCTCCGATTCAACCCCTAGCCTGGGAAACTCCATATGCCGTGGGAGTGGCCCAAGAAATAGCAACAACAACAAAAACACAACAGCAACAACAACAATAACAACAACAAAAAAGTATTTCCAGATAAATGAAAGTTGGGAAAATCTGTCACCAGGGGACTCACATGGCAAGAAAGGGTAAAGGAAGCTCTTCAGGTTGAAGAGAAATAAAACCAGGTAAAAACCCCACTAGATAATGTTTAGATGTTAGATACTAGATATTAAACTATATAATGTTTAATATTTGCTTTCAACACTCATACCTATTTTAAAGAACTTAGGGGGAAAAATAGTCTCATAATTATGCAGATATTTACTCTTTCTGATGCTCTTTCTTCATTCCTGATCTTAGTTTTCTTCAGGCACTACCTTGCTTCAGCCTTATTATTTATTTAAATCAGATCTCCTGGAAATTCTCTTATTTCTCTTTCATCCAAGAAATGTCTTTATTTTTTTTCATTCCTGAAGGAATACTTTTACAGAATATAAACTTCTGAATTGACAGAATTGCTTTTTTTCTATTAATTTCAAGTGTGTTTTCCTTTATCATATGGAATATTGTTATAATATGGGCTTTTAAGTCTGTATGTGATAGTTCCAATATTGATTATGTTGGGATTGGCATCTGTGCTCTTCCCTCAGAATTAGTTATACTTTGCTGATTCTCTATATGCTGAGAAATTTTGGGGTTATATTCTGAATGATATTCTGAGTTATATGTTGTATAGTCTCTGGGTTATTTTTATCATCCTTTGGAGAATATTGATGTTTTTGCAGGCAATCACCATGGTTGGGTTTAGCCTATAAGTTCTGTTCCTCCTCCTGTGTGTGGCAGTATAAATCTCAGTTTAGTTCCCAAAGCTGGTGTGAGTCTATCCCACATGTGGGTAGCTCAAGGTGAGCCTGAGAGTGGTGTGGTTTTATATCCCAAATTAGGAAATCCCTTCTCTAGCTCTCTCCACTCTGGGATATTCCACTCCTTCTAGCCCCCAAAGGGCTCCTTTTCTGGTTCCTCTAACCAGAAAGATGAGGTTTCTATTACAATTTCAGCAGCCTGCCCCACTGTGCTGCTCTGTTATGGAGCCCACCCTTTGGACAAATCTGCCAGAGACAGAAAATTCACCTGTGTGTAGTCACATTTCTTTCTTCCCCTCCATAATCTGCTTCCTTTCATTTACTTTACAAAGTCTTTGAGAAATTTTATTTTGCACAGAGTTTTTAGTTGTAATTCATGGGAGAAGTAGCCTGTAGTGACTTTTGCCACCATAGAGGAACTGGAACTCCTAAGTTCTTTCTCAAAGTTTCTACCTCTTTCCTAAATTTCAACACCTCTTTAGTCATTAGTCATCTCCCCTCCCCCCAGATTAAAGCAATTAACACAGCTATTTTTAATGCTAGCTCCCAAAATTGAGCTTACTTAAGTTTGCTTCTACGAACTGAGTTCTCTCACCTATGTGTCAACTTTTAGTTTCTTCAGGTGTCTAGCAATTTCTCATTGTACACTGAATATTTGGGATGCTCTGTTACATGAATTTCCACCATAGGAACAGCCATGAAAATGGAACCTCACACTCTGTACAGATCTCTTATTTTTTAAGCTATGCCCACAGCATGTGGAAGTTACAGGGCCAGGGATTGAACCCACACCACAGCTGTGACCCAAGCCACAGCAGAGACAATGCCAGATCCTTAATGCACTGCATCACCAGGGAACTCTGGTCCCTTTCTTTCTTTTCTTTTCTGGCTGTCCCACGGAATTCCCTGGCCCGGGAACTACACTGTAACCGTGGCAACACTGGATGCTTTAACCCACTCTGCTGGACTGAGTACCAAACTTTGTCCCGGCACTGAGAGATGCTGCCAATCCCACTGTGCCACAGCAGCAACTCCTGGTTCCTTCTTTCAAGAGTCAGATCTGTTCAGGTTTTTGATTGCTCTTCAGGGCCTTCACATACTTTTTTTAAATGTTTTGTCTGGAGTTTATAACTATTATAGTACATACCACCAGAAACTATATAATCCTTCTCGACTGAAGAAAGCTTCCTTCCCACCCTCCATCCCTGCCTAGAATTCTACACTCTTTGAATTTACTATTTTTTAAAAATAGCAAGATTTTACTATTTGCCTGAGATCCTGCTCATCACCCTCTTGTTCCCACACCCACACGAGTAAAAACAAAACAGAAAGAAAAGCACAGCTTGATCAAGGCCCCATGATTAAGCTGCTCCCCCAGCTGTAGATAACTTCCGTCTTCTCTATTATGTTATCTCCATAATACAGATTTGTTCAAATATTTACTATGCACCTACTGGGGGCCCTGAGTCCTGTCTTCAAAGAATAGTAACATATTAATATAAAAATCCGCAACACAAGGTAGAAAGTTCCAAATGCTATGAAAGCAAAAATCAAAAACTGCTGTGGGAATTCAGAGAAAAAGTGAATTCCAGTTAGGAAGATGAAGAGAGGTTTTATAGAGGAGGTGGGGGTACAGAGAAAGGGCCCTCACTGCTAATTCAAGCAGAGACATTACATACTTGTTCTCTGCTGCTTAAGCGGTGTCATGGCACTAGAGGTGGTGGCAGCTGTTAGAGTGTGATCTGCACACAGTCTGCATGGGCATTATCTGTACTTGTGCAAAAAGGCAGGATTGCAGGACCCACCCCAGGCCCACTGATGCACAATCAGCATTTATGCGCACTAGCGTTTAAGAGATGCTAATGAGAAGCGCTCTGTCCCTCGCTAGAACTGTGACCCCAAGACCTTGCACCCTCTCCTGCCAGGCAATGCCCCGTGCAGTGGAAGGGGATGCGGGTGCCCAAGAGCAACTGGCAGCATGTCCTAAGCACCTCCTTCCGGGCGCCTTGTGTAGATTTTGTCCTTTTATGCTCTCTAGTAAGGCTTTGAATTAATTACTCCCACTCTGCAGATAAGGAAAATGAAGGTCAAGAGGGGTCAATCAGTGGCCCGAGATACAAAGACGTGACAGAACCTGAATGTGGACCCATAGGTGACTGACTCCAGAGCCTGCACTGGCTCTGGTCTGTGCTTCAGGAGAATTAGGTGCTATTTATAGTTCTGCCACTAACTAGTTCAGTGACTTTGGTTAATTCATTCTACCTTTCAATTTTTTAAATTTTTATTATTTTTTTTTCCTTTTTTTGGCTACACCCATGGTATGTGAAGTTCCTAAGCCACAGATCGAACCTGCACCACAGCAGTAACCGGAGCCACTGCAGTGACAACACCAGGTGCTTAACCTGCTAAGCCACCGAGGGACTCCTCATTTTATCTTTTTAGAATTCAGCTCTTCAAGTGTATGTTGATGCAGATGGACTGAACTAATCAAAGTTCACAAACAAATGAATCAGGCTGCTTCAGGAAAATGAGCATGTGGAGCAACCTTAGACCTGAGGGCTGGGAAACTCATTGTGTGAAAATGCCTCAGAAACCCAGCGTTTTCTCACAGTGGAGAGAAAAGAGTACTGGACCAGAAATGAGAAGACCTGGGCTCGAGTCCTACCTCTGTCATTTATTGGTTGTGAATCTCGGTTTCATCCTCCTGAAGTGGAGGTAGCTGGTCTACCCAGGAGAGCTCTCAGTGTGTCTGACTGGTTTAAGTGAGATTATGCATGAAAATACTTTGTGACACGATAATTAACACAGCCAGTTCCCTGCCTTCATTTTCATAACACAAACCGCATCCTTCTAAATTAATTAATAAGGAATGCGATTTGTAATCTGCTGGCCATGGCAGCCATTGGGAACCAGCTCTGAAAAAGCCCACCAGCTCTGTGCCTTTGTTCACTCTAACGATGGGAACAGAAGGTCAATAAAAATATGTAGCGGCTCTGTCCGTGGGAGAGAGTTGGGGTTGTAGCAAAGTAAAAACTGTTCTTCCAGAGCAGGGAGTCCACGGTCTGGAACTCCGTGGGATGATGAAAGTGTCTTGTATCTCTTTTAGCCAGTATGGTAGCCACTAGCCATGTGGCTGCTGAGCACCTAAAACATGGCTAACTAAGCCTGCGGAACTTAATTTTCAATTTTATTTAATTTTGATTGATTCAAAGTTAAATAGCCACATGCAGAGAGTAACTGCTGCATGGAACGGTGCAGCTCTAGAGCAAAAGCGAGATGTGGATTTATTCAACAATTTAAAAACTATCCTCTTAGGGCCAACAAGTGCATTGACTTGGTTTTCTTCAATTTGGAAACTCTAGCTCCTAATGCCTTTTTTTTTTTTTTAAACAAAAACTTTTATAGTATGATTTTTGATCATGGGAAGTTTCTTGGGAATCCAATTATTACTATCTTGCAACACAGATGATGCCAATAAAATGTGGAGCTTACCTAAACAAAAACCATGAAGTTTTGTTTCATAGTTATGTATCTGCTCACCTGGAAAGATGAAGCCCTTTACTCCCCTGTCTCTAGAATTAAAAGCAGACGTTGAAAGGTACGAGGCCCTGTGCGCGGCCACTGGAGTCCCTCCTGCTCACCTACCGTGCATTTTCTGCTCTCCGGCTTATGCACTGGTGCAGGTAGAGATACTCCTGAGGCGCGCTGGTGGACAAGGCCGGCTGCATGTGGTTTGATCCCGGGGGCTCAAAGGTGAACAAGGTTGGCTGGCTGGAGTGCGACGGGGCTGAGGATTTTCGTTCTCGGAGAAGGTGCTGACCGGCGCCGCTGAGCTCCGCTGGAGAGGAGCGGGGGCCGTGACCGGCTGAGGCGACGTTCCTCAGGGAGTCTGCGAAAAGGAGGGAGAACTCTACGCATGAAAGAAGAAGGCCATGTGCATGCATGCGTGACTGGGCCACCTCGCTGTACAGTAGAAAATGGACAGAACCCTGTAAACCAGCTACAATGGAAAAACTAAAAATCATTATAAATGGGAAAACAAACAAACAGACAAAAAAAACAAGGTCAGATGTCTTATCCCAAACTGGGTTGTCAGAGGGAGAGGAAGTATTACGAGCAGAGGCAATGGGCCAGCAGCAGCCTTCTCTTCCTCACATGCCTGCTCCCTTCTCTGCCCTCCCAGAGACCAGGGCCCTGGCCCCCTCGCTCTGGACCTCTGACCGCTCCTGGAGCCACCTGGAAGCCACTCCTGTCACAGCCTGGGCAGTGTCTGCCCCACCTCCAGGAGGTGTGGCTATCGGTGGTCCGAGGGTGCGACGCTGTCCTTTGAGCCAGGTCACTGAGTCCCACTGCCTTCCCTCTCCTTGGTGGCTCCTGCTGTCATCACCTCCCTCAAAGTTAGGCAGGCTTTGTGATACAAAGCTTTGCTTTCTGAAGACTTAGCCACTGAGGCCCCGGACTGTGGGTTACAGCGCTAATGATAAATGCACAAATGTATTTGCAGCTGTTCCTTAAGACAGGTCCCAGCTCCTCCCACCTGCCCCGCACGCCCTCCCCAGCTCTCCTATCACCACGCTTCATCTACGGGTCTTTTTTCTCTTAACTCTTATCTTGAACTCTCATCTGCTGTGTTAGAAAGGAAGCCAGGTACTCGAGGCAGATAATAGTTTAGAGTGCTACACTAAACAATAAATAATGCCACAGGCATTATTCACTGGGCTGGCTCTCTCAGCTTAGTCCAAATTCCTTAGCACAACACATAAGGCCTTTCACAGTCCGACTTATTTCCTGCTTTCCTCCTCCCAAACCCCAGGCACATGGAAGCTTCATCAGTCCGTGAGCACACCAGCCCCTCTTAGGAGTCTTTGTTTTGGCTCATGCTGTTCCTTCCGCCTGGATTTCACGTCGACTCCTCTGGCAACTCATACACAGACTCTAAGACCCCACAAGGATATTAAAACATCATATTCTCTCTGAAACCTTCCTGGACGTGGTCATTCCTCTAATGAGTGCCAAGAGCGCGTGGCCCAGGCTTCATTATAGCCACTGTCACCCCGCTTCCTTGCCTGGCCCACGGGTTTCTAAGAACAGTGGCGGATGAGGTTACCCGAGTCCCAGCACTGACCTAGCACAGCCCAGGCACATAGAACGGTCTGAGTCCACCTTTGCAGAACCAGCAAAAAATTCATTCCGCATATAATAACTCGAACAGCGAGACTTTTTGTTTAAAAAAAAAAAAAAGACTTAAAGATGTAATTTCTGGCAATGGGACAGCCAGTGGGGGATTACGTTTTAGTGGTGCTGACGGTGACTTTCTGTGGTTATTCACGACACTTCGGAGGGGACGTAGCTGTGTTTCCACTCCATTATCTGACCTATTTTAGTGCCCTTCTCCTGGCCCTGGGCAGGACCATGAGTCATTAATGTTCTACAGCATTAATGATTCCTCCCGTCTTTTCTGATGCCGGGCAGGACGACTTCTGCCAGCGTACAGCAGAAAAAGCCCCGGGCCTCGGGGGAAGACCTGTTCCACTGACAGCTGTATTGACTTCCGAAGTGAATTCCCACGCTAGGCCTCCCAGCGACCCGGACGTTTGTTAGCAGACTGATGTCTTCATCACCCCACTGGATCTGCAGGGTGAACTCTCCAATGGCAGAGGAGAGGGGTTCATGCTTGGGGACGGAGACGCCCCAGCGCCAGGGCTGAACCCAAGCTGCTGCCTGAGAAAACACAGGGAAGCGGCCTGGGGAAAGCTCTGCCCGACTGAGATCTGGACCCCTCTTCCTCTCGCCTGCCCTTTGATGGGGGCACATGGCAGGGTCCTGCCCACACCCTCCTTTGACAGCACGCTCACCCTGGAGGCTTGCCCGGGGCATCCTGTCCATTCTCAGGGCTTCAGCTCTATGGCGACAACGCGCCAATCTCACTCTCTAGCTCTCTTCTCTCTCCTGGGCTCCTTGTCCTATGCCCCTGCGTCTGCCGGGCATCTCCATCCCGCTGCCCCACAAGCAGGTCAATTCATCGATCTAAACAGAACTCCTCCAGCTGCGTTCTCAGTCTCAGTGAAAAACACCAACGCTGCCATCCAGTCAGTCCTCTGAGCCAGAGACCTAGGCGTGATCTATCACCCTTCCCTGCTTCGCGACAACCACGTCGTGTCATTAGGTCACTGCCCTGCTTAACACTCTTCAACGGATCCCTGCTGTCCCCAGGAGGCCTCGCAAGCCCCGCTCTCTTTAAAACCACCTTCCTGTTCATTTCTTCCATCTTGTTTCTCACCAGTACTTCCTTGTGTTTCAAACAGAATTTCAGGAAAACCTCAATGTCTTTCTCATCACTCCAAACATGCTATAAACTCAGTAAGGGCAGAGATACGGTTTCTTTTGGATATGGTTTTACCCCTAGAATGAAGCCCGTCTGTGACACAACCCCATAACCATGCGTTGATTCAACACAGGAAGCACACAGCTCAGTAAGTCATGCTCCCTCGATAACATTCCCTGACTCCTCATTACCTTCAGAATCCAGTCCAGGGCCCCCGGTCTGACAGAAAGGGCCACTGGCCACAAACTGGTCACCCTATCCATCCTTCATGTCCTCCTTGCTGAACGCCTGGGCTTGAGTCTGCATAAAATAAGAGCGACCTATCCTCACCTCTGGGGGCCTCTGCCTCCGGCTCAGGCCATGGAATCAAATCTGTGACCCAGTCTATTCACTCACAGAGCTGGAGAAGTCTCAGTTTCCTTATTTACAAATGGACATAGGCTGGCTGTAGGGGTGAAATGCAGAAAGGGTGGAGAAAATGCTGTATATTGTAGGCACTCAGAGTTCTAGCCACTTCTGTGTCCCCAGTAGTTAGAACAGTCCCAGGACAGGGTGGGTATTCAATACATATTTGTTGAATGAATCAAAGAATTTTCCCTCGCTCAAAAATCCACACACGCATGTTTCTTGTGGTCAAAATCAGAGAGGTTTTCAAGGATTGTTAATAAGATGAAGTAAGGGTTGGGATGAGCTGGGCTCACAGACACTTGGCATTCCACCCTTCTGACATAAAGCCATGTCTAGGAAACCGGTCAGTTCTCTAACAGTCTGTAGCCCCAGACAAGTTCTTTCAAAGCTGTTTTGGCACTAAACCTTGCCAAAATCCTACTTCAGCTTGCAACTTTAAAAGATTTCTATGTGAGTTCGTGTGATTATTCCTTGGTGGATTTACTGGGTCGAAGAGTATCCTCCCTAAACACATGGAACCTCAGAATACGATCTTATTTGAAAAGAGTCTTTGCAGATGTCATTAGTTAAAATGAGGTCGCACTGCATCATCATGGGCCCCCATCCAACGACTGGTGTCCTTATAAGAAGAGAAAACAGAGACAGAGACATACAGGGAGAATGCGGTGAGATGAAAGAGGTAGAGACTGGATAAACAAATGCGATATATTCATACAGCAGAGTAACATTAATCAGCCGTAGAGGTGAATGAAATACTAATACATATTACACCATGAATGAATCTTCAAAACACTGTGCTAAGTGAAAAAAAAATAGTGATAAACACTATGGATTACGTGACTTTATTTACGTAAAAGATTTAGAATAGGAAAACCCATAAAGACAGCAAGTGGACTCATGGCTGCCTGGAGACCTGGGGGAGCAGGAGTGGAAAGTGACAGCAATGGGTAAAGGGTTTCTTTGGGGGGCTGATGAAAATTTTCTAAAAGTAGACTCTGGTGATGGTTGCACAACCGTGGGAAATACTAAAACCAATGAACTGTATACTTTAAATGGGTGAATCTCATGATATGGGCAACATATCTCAGTGTATTTATAAGCACATGCGCGGTTTGATGGTTTCTCAAAAAGTTAAATGCAGAGTCACCATATGACCCAGCAATTCCATTGGTAGGTCTACACCCAGGAGAACTGAAAACATATGTCCACACAACAACTTGTGTATGAATGTTCACAGCAGCATTACTCACAAGAGCTGAAAGTGGAAATAATCCAAATGCCGGTAGGCTGACTGACAAATAAAATGTGGCTTATTGTACGATGGAATACTATTCAGCACTAAGAAGAAGAAAGTACAAATACATGTTACAACATGTATAGGCCTGGAAATCACTATGTTAAGTGAAAAGAAGCCAGACTCCACGTATATGAAATGCCTGGAATTAGGAAATATAGAGAGACAGAAAGTAGATTAGTGGTTACTTTTGGCTGGGATAAGGATGGGACATGGGAAGTGACTGCTGATGGGTATATGGTTTCTTTGTGGGGTCATAAAGATGTTCCCAAATTAGATTGTGATGGTGGCTGCACAACCCTGTGAATATACTAAAAAACACTGACTTGGATATTTTAACTGAGTGACACATGATAACGTGAATTAACACGCGCGCGCGTAAGCCCTTTGCAATGTGCGACATGTGAAGTATATGCAAGAGACTGACAGTCATCCTGTTAAATACACCTGACCTTTAGTTTTTCTTCCCTCTCTGAAGAGAAAGCTGGATGCTCAGTAAATACCAAGCCCTTGCTCAAGTACACGGAGCAAGGGACAGTCTCCACTTCTACCTTCAGGTGCCTATGCCTCCTCCCACCCCACTGCGCAGAGGGCCATCCCATAATCACAGCAAGGCAGTGGGAGGGGCAACTAAACAAAAGCAAGAATGCGTGGCCGGGTGGGGGGGGGGGTAGTCAGGGAGGCTGCAATTCCACCTCTCAGTGTGCGGACCTCCGGCACACGACAGGGGTCTGGTGCCAGCTCTGCCAACAACGAGCTGTGAGATCGCAGACAGGCCTTGCTCTGAGCTTTAGTTCCTCTCCGGTCATGTTGGGAGGATGACCTCCGGCCTGCCCGTCTGTCCTTCTCGGCTGCTGCAAAGGGTGAATGAGACAAGGTTGTGAAAATAAACCCATGCACTTCTATCAAATGTTCTTAACGATTTGTTTTTATTGCCTGGGTACCTCTTGAAGAAAGGAAAGAACGCTACAGATAAAGGAAAACATTATTTGGGACATGGCTGGTTTTGGTATGTGGCTGCAGGCCTGCAGTAAGGATGTGTCTTGGGTCCTTAGGAAGGTCAGTTACACAGCAAGAAGAAAATGGACATTTCCAGACTTCTGGCCTGAGCACTGATGTCCAAGTCTAGACGAAAGATAATGCCAGAAAATGCCTGAGTCAATTTGTTTTCTTTTCAACGGGGTTTTATTTTTTTCCTCTTCTTCCTGGCTTCTTCTTAGGGCCCTACAAAATCACTCCCCTTCCTTTCCACAATCACCCCTGGGAAGCCTGCCCAGCATACAAACACGCCTCCCACCTTCTTGCAAACTCTAGAACAGGAAGGCTCTGAAGGATTTCAGTAGAGGAGCCCAGCCCAGCTCAGCCCAGCCATCAACCAGCTAGTGATAACAGGAGCAGGAAAGGGGCAGCTGGCGGGAGTTTCTGGAAAAGATGACTGGCCAAATAATGACTACTTCTCTTATCTCAATGACCCTTTAAGCTTCACCCCCCACCCCCAAATCCCCACCCCAAGCCTCAGTGGGTCTCAGAACCCATAAAATGGTAGACCAAAGCTCATGATGGAGCCCAGGCTGGACTCAGAGCCTGGCTCTGCTAACTTCTGGCTCTGACCTCAGACTGGTTATATAAACCCCATCCTCAGTTGTTCAATGGGGAGGAGCCATACTTGGTGTGGCTGCTTCAAGGATTGGAGATCATTTATACAAAGCACTTAGCACAGTACCTCGCCATTCTTACTGCTCCTATGCATAGAGAGCACATGAAACTAGCTGAGACCGTGAGATTGGCCAAGAGGTATAGATTTGCTTTCCAAGCTCTGGTGGATGCTTAGAAGGGAACTGTTGTCACTGATTTAGTCACAACTAAACCTTGTATAGATGTTATATGTGGATCTAATAAGAACAAAAAGGACAATAATGGAGTTCCTGCTGCGGTGCAATGGGATTGGTGGCACCTCTGTAGCGCTAGGATGCAGGTTCGATCCCCGGCCTGACGCAGGGGGTTATAACCAAGGATCCAGCATTGCTGCACCTGTGGCAGAGGTTGCAACTGTGGCTCGGCTCGGATCCCTGGCCCAGGAACTCCACATGCTATGGGGCGGCCACACACACAAAAAGACAATATTGACTCTAATAATCCCAGCTGCCATTTACTAAGTACCTACTATGTGTCTCTAGTCTACCCCATGAGGTACACATTATTACCTCCACTGTTTTTTTTGGGGGGTGGGGGGAGGATGGAGAGACTGAAACTCAGAGAAGTAATAATGAGCTCTGGGGTCACACAGCTAGAAAGTGGCGGAGCCCAGATTGGAAAGAGACACGCTTGTCTTCAAAGCCAATTCTTTTCGCATGCAGAGAAGCGTGTTCCCACACAGTCCCTGTGAGGGGCATGGTACTCGCTTTACAGGAAGGAGGCAGTGACAGAATGAGGGTCTAGCCTTGGAGGGCTGCCACCTGGCTGAGTGACCTTCCACATGCCCTGTTTCCTTTCTGGGCCCTGTTTCCTCTATGCATAAGAGAAAGAACTTGGATTCGATCAGGGATACACATCAAAGTCACCTTTGGGAAACTTAACAGCTGTCTATGTAAGATCCAATGAGTTATTTTTACACAGAGATACAGATTCAGATCCACTGGTTTGGTGTTTAACAATCGCTGGTTCTTAATCCTTCCAGAGGTGGAAGGGTTAGGGTCTACTGAAAAAATCAAGGGTGAAGCAAGCTCTGAAAGCCAAATGAAAGGACAAATTTTTCCAAAAAAAATTTCTTTTCCTTTGTATCCTCAAAATTCAAAACTGGAAATCATCTATGTTCTTCCTGGCCCTCCATATCATCTTCCCACAGCCAACTCCTGAGGAACAGTGTGCAACAGAAAGATCCAGGGGAGCTCAGGTTCTGAAACGCTGTCACCACAGGGCCCTGGGCAAAAGTCTCATCTCTCTGTACCTCATCTCCCATGCTATCAAACGCCAACCTTACACCCACGTGATAGGGTTCTTTTGAGGGTGTGATGGGATGAAATATGAGTGAACAGTAACACTAAGTAAATGCTGACATGGGTTACATCCTATCCTCTATTCCTAGAAGTGGGATGGTGGCAAAATTCTGGGGGTTCTAACTGGAGAGAAGATGATTGATGAAAGCATTCTCAAAACAGTGGGGTAGGAGCCTATGGGATGAGCTGTCCCTGGAGAAAGCTAATGGAAACACAAGAATCAGATAGATGGAGAAGTCTCAAAACAAAAGCTTGCGGACAGGTGCTGAGGGCAAAATTGGATCAACAGATCCAGGTCACTTTAACTCACAATCCCAACCTGAAATTATTTAAGAAGGACTAATCCTCAAAAATCCTCAGGCACACATCATTATTAGCGAAGTTATTCATATATTTAAAGCCAAGCACAGAATGTCTTCACTTTATACAAAAGCTCACATAAGATGACAACTAGAAGGGACCCTAATTACTCACTTACCACCATCGCCCTCTCCCCTCACCCTCAGATCTCTCATTTATAGCTGGAGAAACTGTGGTCCAGAAAGGCAGGGCTGCTTGTCCAAGGCCACACAGTGGGTCACGCGTGGACCTCGGAGTTAAAACTTGGATCTCCAGAGTTCCCACTGTGGCTCAGTGGTTAACGCACCCAACTAGTATCCATGAGGATGTGGGTTGGATCCCTGGTCTCACTCGGTGGATTAAAGATCTGGCGTTGCTGTGAGCAGTAGTGTAGGTTGCAGGCACGGTTCGGATTCTGAGTTGCTGTGGCTGTAGTATAGGCTAGGAACCTCCATATGCCTTGAGTACAGCCCTAAAAAGACAAAATATACAATAAAATAAATACAACTCAGATCTCCTAGTCCAGAGGTCCTTCTGCTGTACCAGGAGAAAGATACATTAGGAGGAATGAAGATGCATTCTCTATTCCGGCGGGGGCGCAGGAAGTCAAGTCAGAGATCTGATCCCAGGACACTGGCCAGCGGGACTGGTGTTCTGCCACGCGTTTATAAGGCTACTCACATTTGCGTGGTCAATAAACATTTGCTGGCTCAAACTACTAAAGATGAGTATAAATAATTCCCCGAGTTCAAAAGTATAAGTCTCTCAGTGTTTATAAAAACTATAAAGCAGAGGAAGAAAAAACGGGAGGCAGAGACAGGCAGTAACATGAGACCCTGGGAGACCTTTCGGGGCCGTGCTTCCCCGTCCCCCTTCCGAGGAAGGATCTGGGAAAGAACATCACCTCGGAGCCGCGACAGCGAAGTCGGAGCACCCTGACCTTGACGGATAGGATCTCTCGGGAGCCTTCAGCAGAAATCGATCCCGTGAAGGGCGCAGGGGGAAGCGGGAGTGGCTGCGGCTCAGAGGCCAGTCGCACAGTCTCTGGTCACACATCCTTGCAGAACCTGCTCTTCCCGGCAGGGGAGGTGGGCGGGCGGGGGGTGGGGGGGAAATCTCATTTCACAGTAGCAAACTAAGGCCCACAGTCCATGCCACGCTTTCCGAAAGGCCTCTGGCGAGAAGCAAGCATGCCTTCCTCTAAAGCTTTTATATTACTTCCTTTGGCCGTTTATTTCATGTTGGGAATTCACACATCTCTCCTTCACAACGAGACCGTGAACTCTCAGAAGTTCATCTCTGTGTCTCTGATGGTGTTTAGCACAATGTCCTGCGCCTGCTAAATGCCCGGATGCGAACGAGCTGCTCAGTAAGTGCAGCAGGGCAGGCAGTGTGTCAGAACCTTCCCTCGAGGGGCCAGAGGAATGAAGAGCTCCAGGATCCAAACATAAACTGCTGTGCAGGGTGGAAGGAACTGTTATCACGCAGTGAGGCTGCCTGAGCCGTGTGTTTTTGGTTCTGGACGCTGGTCTATATTTAGCCATCCTGCCCTGTCCTGTTCACAGGAGACAGATCAGGTTATGAGCTCTGTTCTCACCCTGCCTGCCACACGGACGGCAGGCCTCGGTAGTGACAGACCGTACCCCTGCTCCTTTGAGTGGGGCTTCAGTTGGCTGGGTGTCCTGCTCAGGGAGTCTATCCATAACTAGAACGAAGAGCCCGCCCACTGTTTTTGTTTTTTTGTTTGTTTTTTAATTTTTTTGTCTTTTCAGGGCCACACCCAAAGCATACGGAGGTTCCTAGGCTCGGTGTCGAATCGGAGCTGTAGCTGCTGGCCTACACCAGAGCCACAGCAACAAAGGATCTGAGTGGCGGCTGTGACCTACACCGCAGCTCACGGCAACGCTGGATCCTTGACCCACTGAGCGAGGCCAGCGATTGAACTTGCAACCTCATGTATACTAGTCAGGTTGGTTAACCACTGCGCCTCGACGGGAACTTCCCTCCTGTTGTTTACTCAGGGTCACGAGTGCTGACCCCGAGCGACTCTGTGAGGAGCTGCAGCCCATCGAAAAGAGAGAATCGTGTCCTTGCTCTCTGAGCTTATATTGCAGTTGGAAAGAACAAATTTGGGGAACCCATTAGTATTCCTGTGGGAATTATTCCATCTAGTGGGCACCATAAGCTCACATGTCAATGACGCATTTGACCCTTGCGACCTTTCCACAAGAATACCGAAAACGTGTCACTGTGTTTTTGAGCTAACCAACTTCATGAGAGGTAAGCTTCCCCTTCCTTTTTCAGTGACTTTCACTAAGAGACAACTGGGTACCAGCATAAAACACAAGTGTCAGACACGATCATGATGGGAGTTTATCAAGCATCATAACCAGTGGCCACAATCACAAGGACACTACCCGAAACTCTTCTGGTGGGGATGGTGAGGCTGGGGTTCTGGAAACTCCAGCCTGCCTAGGGAATTAGGACTCGGCAGCATCATCTGACAAAGAGCTGTAGTTTGAGGAGAGGCAGTGTGGGGAAAGGAACGTCAATTTCGAAATCTGAGTCTCAGCTAGTGTAGCTGTGGAACCTAGGAATGGTATCTGCATCTGAGTCCTCATTTGTAAAATCTGTACAAATAGTCACCTGCCAGGTTGTCTCAGGGAGTCAGGAAATGCCACAGTGCCTGTACATCAATGCTCCACAAAGTTCTCCCTCAGCTCTGCATTGTAGGGCTAATGTAGTGCGGGAAGATATATATACATGTATTTTTTGCTTTTTAGGGCCGCACCCACAGAATAAGGAGGTTCCCAGGCTAGGGGTCTAATCGGAGCTGCAGCTGCCGGCCTACACCACAGCCACAGCAATGCTGGATCCTTAACATACAGAGTGAGGCCAGGGATCAAACCGCATCCTCATGGTTATTAGCTGGGTTTGTTACCGCTGAGCCACAATGGGAACTCCCTGTGTGGGAAATCTTAAACTGTGTTCACAGACCTGCAGGGTTTGTACCAGAGGCTGCAAATGGATTCAACTGGTCCCTGGGTGGTGAGGAGAGGACTGCAGGGCAGAGAGTTTGGCAGGACCCAACTTCTCACCAGCAGCTCTTTCTCAGCCATCGCCTCCAGTCCTGGGGGCCCAATAATCTCCTGGCTTCATATCTGTAGCTTCCCTACTCATCTCCCAACCTTGCATCTTGATGCCTCAGCAATCTTAGGCTGTTTTTCACTTGAGTCTAAAGGGGAGAGCTTTTGTTTGTTTTTTAAATAATTGTCCACCTTTTTTGGGGGGAGGGGTCTTTTTAGGGCCGCATCCGTGACATATGGAAGTTTCCAGGCTAGGGGTTGAATCAGAGCTACAGCTGCCAGCCTACACCACAGCCACAGCAATGCCAGATTCGAGTCTTATCTGCAATGTACACCACAGCTCACAGCAACACTGGATCCTTAATCCACTGACCAAGGCCATGCTAAATCATGTGGACATGTCTCTGAGTAGGCCTGCCAAGGCACCCTATGAAAGTAGCAGGCAAACGATGGACCGTAAGTCCAATCTGGCCCACTGCCTGTTTTTATAAAGTTTTACCCCTATTCATTTACATACTGTTTATGGCTGTTTATATGCTACAACAGCAAAGTTAAGTACTTATGACAGAACATACAGGAGGTAAAGCCTAAGGTATTGACTATCTGGCCCTGTAGAAAGTTTGCCAGGCCCTAAACTAGACTAGAAGTTCTCCTTCTGGTTTGCACAATCACGTCCTCTCTCAAAATACTGGTATCTAACATAAAACTGCCACTAGGGACACAGAAGGAAGCTGGAACCAAGACCAATGAAGCCCACACTTATGCCAAGAGGACGAATCACAAGAAAAGCCAGTGTGGAGAGCTCATGTCTTTTTTTCATCAAAGCACTTTTATTGTAAGAAACCATACTCATTTTCATTTCAGTATACCTTGGGCACAAGCAACAGGCTAGGTGCTGGTCAGCATACAGAATCAAAAGGTGCAAGAAAGAGAACAACATAATTGACCTGTATTGACAGGCTTGGGACAAAACACCAGACTGGCCCTCCTGATCCTGAACCATATTCTTCTTCCCTATCACAGGTGCACAAATGGCATTTTCTGTATAGAGATTCTGCATGGCTTTTGCTAAATTGATTCTCAAGTATTTTTCAATGCTATTGTGAAAGGAATTAGAAATACATGTATTTCCCCAATCGTAGGCTGCTCTCAACAACTCGGACGTTTACAACACCCCGGAAAAGTTGGCATATTCATTTAACACACAAAGATACGAATACTCAGAGAAATAAAATGCCTTGATGTTGTAGAGCTCTTAGGAAATGCCCAACCAGGATTCAAACCCAAATCTTTTTCACACCAAGCCAAGAGCTCATTCTATTACGCAGCTCTGTGTGAGGGTAGATGAGAAACATATACATTACAGGTGCTACACAAATATCCAGTGGAACTGAAACAAAGAAAACTATTTTAATATGACTAATAAAGAAATCAAGACCCAGAGGGGCCTTTCCTGCTCACCTGACCTTTCTAGTCACTCCTTATCACACGGCCTTGTCTTCTTTCATCAAAGCACTCACTTATTTTCCTCTTTTTGGGGGCCACACCTGCAGCATATGGAAGTTCCCAGGCTAGGGGTTGCATTGGAGCTGCAGCTGCCGGCCTAAACCACAGCTACAGCAATGCCAGATCCGAGCTGCATCCACCACTGACACTGTAGCTTACAGCAACACCGTATCCTTAACCCGCTGAGCGAGGCCAGAGATTGAACCCGCATCCTCAGGGAGACTCTTTTTACTACTATTTAAACATTTTGTTTTTGATCTCTTCCCACTTGATAAGATCCTTCAAGGATCTGAACGTCACGTGCTCTGTTTATCACTGATGCTTCAGCGTGGTGGCCGTGACTACATGACCTTCAGATCTCCTGATGTGGGGAGCATAACTGACCGACTGGCCCTCTGCCTCTCTCAACTCCCATGGGCTGTTCTCATCCTGTGGCAAAGAATGGTAGGAGTACCAACTCAGGCCTGTTCCATGAGACGTGGGACTCCTTCACTGGGAGACCTTGGCTCGAGAACTTCCAGTGCCCTGGCTGAGCCTGCCGCAGAGCAGCACTGTAGTCTGGACTGACCCGCCTTCCTTCCTTCTCTCCACCACCGGTGTCAGTCCTGTGTCCCACTGAGGGCTTTTCCCGCTTCTCTGGCTTCCTCCCATTATCCTTCACAGGCAACCAGCCCAATGAATCTCTTGCACATCTAAATGCATCTTGACAGCTGCCTCTCAGAGAACCTGAACTAACATACTCAGCATCTAAAACAGGGCTTGATGAACAAATGGCTGGCCCAGGTTCACCCTGCAAGTTAACCACAGACCCAGAATCAGAACCTAGGTCTCTGATACCTCAGGCCAAAGCCTTTTCTGCCAAGAGCACCAATCACCTGAGAATTAGGTCCTTGGTACCTTTGCCCAGAGGGTCAATGCTCTGATGAATGTGAGGGAAAAATGTATCCACCAACAGCCAAACCCCATAGCTGGCCTCGCAACTCTGTTTATAATTATATGGACTCTAGTGGGCATGAAAACATCTGTCCTGGATTCAGAGAAAGCTGAAGCTATGGTTTAGGTCAATCAAGAAAAGTTGGCTTAGGTTGAAATGAAAAGCAACAGGAATCCCGTGTGATGTCCTCCCACAGGAATGTAGGGAGAGCAGCTACAACAGCAAAGCCAGAGAAGGTCATCACAAAAGAGCAGAGTCAGCCGTGAGTCATTCCCGGGTCTCTCTGAACATGCTCAAGACCCCGAACAGGTATCATGACAGCTGGAGGCAAGGAACTGTATCTAGAATCTCAGGGTATGGCTTAACAGTTAAGAACATGTGTTCTTTTTTTTTTTTTTTTTGCCATTTCTAAGGCCACTCCTGCGGCATATGGAGGTTCCCAGATAGGGGTCGAATCGGAGTTGTAGCCATTGGCCTATGCCAGAGCCACAGCAATGCGGGATCCAAGCCGTGTCTGCAACCTACACCAGAGCTCACAGCAATGCCGGATCCTTAACCCACTGAGCAAGGCCAGGGATCGCACCCGCAACCTCATGGTTCCTAGTCGGATTCGTTAACCACTGAGCCATGACAGCAACTCCCAAGAACATGTATTCTGGAGCCAGGCTCTGTGGGTTTGAATCCCAGCTTCTCTACTTACTAGTTGACTGAAGTAGGGAAAGTTACTGAACTTCTCTGTGTTTCAGTTTCCTCATCTGTAAAATGGGAATAATAATAGGTATCTACCTCATAAAATTATATGAGTTGAGATCTTGAAGTGCTTAAAACACTGCCTCATATACAGTAAGCTCTATGTAAATACTAGCTTTTATGAGGAGGAGGAGTATATTTTAAGAGAATAGTTTTTGAGCACCTCAATAAATTAATGCATCTCAAATCAGGAAAGTCAGCAAGGTCTATTTGATAAACATGTTTATCACACACAGTAAAAATGTTTTTGAGTTCAGGCAAAACAGAAAAGTGTTATTTAGGATGTTTAGGTTTGGGGGAGCTGAGAGGAGCATAGTACACATACACAAGGGCCTGTTGTGAAGCTCACACAGAAGGCCCCAATCACTTACTAGCCACTCACTTAACAGGTAGTTAAAGTGTGTTTATCATGTACTAAGCACGATGCTTATATGCCTTAAGTGGATTCTTATATAAATTTCACAATCATCTTGTGAAAAATGTCTTGTCTCTATTTTGGTCATATAGAAATTGAGGTTCAGCAAAGTAAACTTACTCGTCCAAGACCATGTCAAGACTGAACTCATCAGTGGATTCATGCATTTATATGATTTCAAGACCTGTGCTCTTTGCTTTTTGTATTAAACTGACTTCTGAACCTGTGTGTGCATGCACACTTATGCACTTTATAAATCATATGGCCTTATACAAGCGCAAGACGAAACCTGAGTTTCTGTTCTGGCCTTGCCAGTTAGCTGTGTGATCTTGAGAAAGTTGCTTCCCCTCTCTTGACCTCCAGACACTTTGTCATCTGATGAGTTTGGAACTAAACACTCTCTGAGGGCCCTTCGAGAACACATATTGTACTTGGCGATAGACCATGACGGAAGATAATGTAAGAAAGGGAATGTATATATATATGAATGACTGGATCACTCTGCTGTATAGAAGATATTGGCACAAAACTATAAATCAACTATACCCTTTTTTTTTTTTTTGGTCTTTTTAGGGCTGCACCCACGGCATGTGGAGGTTCCCAGCCTAGGGGTCAAATCAGAGTTATAGCTGCTGGCCTACACCACAGCTACATCAATGCTGGATCCAAGCTGCCTCTGCAACTTACACCACAACTCATGGCAATACCAGATCCTTAACCCACTGAGCAAGGCCAGGGATCAAACCTGCATCCTCATGGGTACCAGTCGAATTCTAGAATGTCCTCAGTCTATGAAATCTACTCCTCTGTCTTAGCTGAGTTTTTGGCTATTATGACCCCCATCCATGAAGAATCTGTTCATCACCTCCTCCACAAAAGGAGTGAAGAGGTGGGGAATAAAGGCAAACAATAAATACATGATAGATGTGGAAAATAAAGTTTAGGTCACTGACATATCTTGTCTCTTCAGACCAGTTAGAACATCATCCGCTTTGAGTTTCTCTTTGCCTTCTGTTGTCGTTTTTCATTGTATACCCTTGTTTCAATGTAAAAAATTTTAGACCCTATGTCTTGTTAATAAGGTTAGAATGTGTTAGAAGCTTCTATTTTTCCCTTCTCAACAGTGGATTTCTCAAAGCAACAATGTTTGGAAATAAGTTGGAATTTTTGAAACTGTACTTCTGTATGACTGTAACTATTTACAAAGTTATAAGCAAACACTGTAACTAAATCACTCATTTGAATGTTGCTGGGAAGCTACCAGTGATACAAATGTGAAGACAGACAAAAGGGTCATGTTCTCATCCCCAGGTCTCTCACACATCTCTCCCCATTCCCACACTTTGTGCTTTAGCCTCAATGAACTACTTCCAGGTCCCTAACCTTCTGGGAACTCGAGTAGCAGCCCCTGCACAAAGCAAGAGAAAGCTGAATTTTGAGGCTGTGCATACATTAACTGGATTGTGGGAATCATTTTACAATGAATGCACATATCACATCATCATAATGTACAGTTTATATGTATACAGTTGTGTCGATTACATTTTGATAAAGTGGGAGAAAAATAAATATCTGGTATATTTATTTCCATTTATGTAAAAAGAGAGAGAGAGGAAAAAACCTGAAATACCTGAGAAAATCCTATATGGATCAGTTTCGACCTCAGTTGTTTAAAACTTTCATTTCTGTCACTAGCCAGGTAAGGGCTTGATACTGAAATGAAATTCAGAAATTGAAAAAAAAAACTTTTTTCTTTTCACACTTGAGGTTAACCTCAATTTTTTTTTTAATGTGCTAGCTATATCTTGGCACATAGCCAGGAGTGGTTCAGTTAAAAGCAGGCAAATCTTGATGAAAACTGAAGTCCCCAGATCCTAGAACTGCACACAGAGGTGGCAGGCAGGTCACTAGTGTGGGCAGAAGGAACCTCAACTGGAGGATCTGACAAAGCGCATGAGGTCACTAAGCGTGGGGCCATGGCTTTCGCTCTTCTCTGGCACAGGTCCCCAGAACAAGACCTGGCAAAAGCAGGTACTCAATGTGCTGAATGAGTGAACACAGACACAGAAACTGGGCATCACCCAGAGATGTGGGCAGCAGCATCCAAGAGGAGGAAGCATGTTTAGGGAAAGCAGAGATGGATTTTTCTTCAGAAATTCAGGCAGACAGACCACTGGCTGCTCAGAAGTCAGCCACTGGGTAGTGGGGCTCCAGACACCCACTTAAGGGTTTGGGTAAGACTGTGGTCTCTGAGGGGGACTAAACAGAAGCAGAAGAGGGTCCAGTCCTGGGTGGAATGTGAGACGACAGTCAAGTTAACGGGGATGACTCAAGAATGGGAAGAGTCGGCAAAGTCCCAGGGCTGACCCGAGCTCGCCCACAGGATGAGGGTCAGAACTGAGCAGAAAGGATGGGGGATCCCAGAGCCCTGACTCTATGCTGGGGTGCAGGGTGGGCGTCAACTTGAAAGTAGAGTCCAAGGGCCTCTGGCCATGGGTACAGAAGCAGCGGCTAGGAATCAGGTGGCCTTGACAGCAGCAAAACCTCTAGGTCACTGTTTCCAAGATTCTCCCATTTTACAGAGGAATGAAAACACTGCCTCTTTGTTTGTATGTGCACCTTAAAAACCGACACACAGGGCTCACAATTTTTAATTGTGTCAAATATGGAAAAACTATTATTTCCTATGACTGTCACTACACACACACACACAGACACACAAGAACACTTTAACAAATGTGCACACCCATGCAAAGAGAATGTCTGGATGAAGGGAGGTTTTAAAATCTGACTACATTTGGCTTTATGAAAACTGACTCTATCTTCCTCCTGTTTTTCCTTTTTTGTTGTGATTTGAGGCAATTTTTCATAGCTCAGCACTGGTCTGTGGGTGCCTGTTTTGAAGTATCTGCTGCAGACCAGTATTTCCACGCTGTGCTCCAGCCGTCCCAGGCCACCCTGGGTGAGAAGGAGGGCCAGGCCATCTGCGTCCAGCTCGAGCTTGCCCTGCTGGACTCCATCCCCTGCGATGTTCAAAGCAGCTCCCACTCACCTGTTTCACACACTATGTTCCGCTTAAGATTTAGTTAACAAGCAATGAAAAAAAACCAAAGTTTGAAAATCACTGGTCCCCAAACTCCTAGTTTACTGTTGAGACCAAGATTTACACAATGAATCCGTGACAAAACTGAAATTAAAAACCAGGACGTTGGGAAGTTCCCACAATGGTGCAGTAGGTTAAGAATCACACTGCAGTGGCTCAGGTCACTGCAGAGGTACGGGTTCAATCCCAGGCCCAGCACAGTGGGTTGAAGGATCTGGCATTGCTGTAGCTGTGGCTCTGATTCACTCCCTGGCCTGGAAACTTCCATATCCCATGGGTGCAGTCAAAAAAAAAAAAAAAAAAAACACCAAAACTCAGAACTTTGACTCCCAATTCAGATTCTAGATAAAGATGAGCATACCCACTGATTCTGCAGAGTTCAGAGTCCTATGTAGAACTCTACATAACGAAATGGTTTATCAAAACCAACAGCTTCAGGAGTTCCCACTGTAGCTCAGCAGTAACGAACCAGACTAGTACCTAAGAATGCGGATTTAATCCCTGGCCTTGCTCAGTGGGTTAAGGATCTGGTGTTGCCATGAGCTGTGGATTCCAAGTTGCTGTGGCTGTGACATAGGCTGGCAGCTCAATTCAATTCAACCCCTAGCCTGGGAACTTCCATATGCTGCAGGTGCGGCCCTAAAAAAACCCCAAAAAACAAGAACAAAAGAAAGAAAAAGAACGAACGAACGAACGAAAGAAAGAAAAACCAGCTTCAGAGGTTCAAGGTGACCTTACCGCTAAATTCAAAGTCCTAATTCTATCTTTAGCAAAAAATGAGAGTTTCACTGGGCTTTGGAATCTGGTCTGGGACCAATTCAACAATGATTTATTACTTTTCTTCACAGAGATAATAAGAAGCACTCAAAAAACAAAAAAGGGGGAGCATCTTATGGGCTGTTTGGGAGCTATCCAAAGCTTCTGGTCTTGAGGAGCTTCGATGAAACACTCTCATTTCTAACAGCCTGTGGGGTTGGCAGGTAACACTAGACTGAGTCTATGCTGGCTGGCGGCAGGGGGCGGGGGGTTGGAGGTGAGGAGGAGTGCCTGGTATACAAGGGAAAGCAGGAAGGAGGATCAAGGCTTAGAATGAAGAGGAGAGGGTCAGGTTTCCTCCTGTCTCCCCTTCCTCCTCCAGAGGGTCTGGACTTTGCTGCAGGGCCTGAGCCTGGTCTAGGATAAAGCCAAAGTGTCTGTGGGGACTTTATGGAGTTCATGTCCCAACTCAAAGCCTACTCTCAGGGTGACCAGACCCAGCTGCAGACAGAAACAACAACAAACCACCAAAAGATCGAGGAGGAAGGTCTGATACTTCAGGGTTATTTTTTTTTTTTTTAAGGCGTGAGGATTTCAGATCTGTTTGGAAACTGGTTTGGATGTTTATTTTCCTCATTGTCTCAGTGGGAAAAGAAGGGTGGGTGATTCAGCCCACAGCCTCCGCCTCTGGGCTGGGGCCCGGGTCAGGCTCCACTCTGCTCTTGGCTCCTCAGGGGACCTGTGCCGGCCTGGGGAGAAGCCACGTTATCACCTCCACATTTGCTCTAAGCTTCCAACAAGGGTCCCCCAGAGGAGTCGAGAGATCTGAACTCAGTTAAAAAAAATGGTAGTGCAGGGAAGAAAGGAGGAAAAGGCCTCCCAGGAATGAGAGAAAGGCTGAGGTCTCTTTCCTCCCCACCCTCCTCCACTCCCCCCAAACCCTGCTTCTCCTCTGGTTCTCCCACTCATTAGTCAGGGGAGAAGGACCAGGTCACCCGAAGGCACTGGAATGGACCACCCGGCTCCACCGCAGCCCTCCCCGCTCTCAGAAGTCCAGCTGGAGTAACGGATCCTGACCTTGAAGGCACCAATCATTCTCTCTGGAGAGGAAGGAGCTGTTTGAAGACCCCGATAACATTTCCCCCAAAGCACTCCTATGGGTATCGTTTGACCCCAGGACTTGGAATAATTCTGCTCTTGAGTTCCCGGGGAAATTCATGAATTACTAGAAGTTCAAATGTTTACAGAATATTTAAGGGAAGGCAGTCTTTCCCCAAATTTTCATACAGAAAAGATGGGGAACAGATAAAGAACAGTTGGTTGGAACTCAGGGACCTTGTCTTTGCATAGAGTTAGTCATGCGACCACTGTGACATTCCTGCCAGGGAGTTTGAGAAGGAAAAAGCTACAATAACAGACAGGATATGGAGGCGGCTCTGGCCTTATTTCAAAATCTTTAAGAATTACAAACAGGGTTCTGGTGACTTAAACTCCCCGAGCTCTACTTCACAGTAGTTGGCTGCTCTGAGACGGATCATGTTATCTTGCTAATTTAGCCCTCAGAGATTAATATTAATGTACAGACAGCACTTGACTTTCCAAATGTTTAGTTCTCAGTGACTTATCAACTTCTCGCTCCTCTTCCTTGCTGGCTATTTTGTGATTTACAAGTTGCCACAGTAAACAGGTCTGTGAAAGGGGGTTCAGATAAATGAAAAGGAGTTAGAGCACTTAGCCCCACGATGGAGCTAAAAGCCTGGGATTCTCGACCTGGCAACACTGCTTTCTGGCAAGGGTAGTGCCTTTAGACCTGAGCTTCCTTGCTTGCCTGTAGGAATAATGCTAGCAGCCCTGTCTATCTTATTTTGTTTCTTCATCCTCAAAAGAGACTGCATAAGTGTTTTGTAGACTGAAAAGTTCTCTAAAAACACAAGATACTTAAATCATATCCTGTTCATCTTGACCTACAGATATAAAGATCACCATTTTCACCACAAGAGTGACACAGAGAGCTGGGAAACAAGCAGCCACTGCTCACATCGTGCGCCTCTACATTTCCCCAGCTTCCTCCCAAGCCCTCTGCGAGAGAGGGAGCACCATCTCCACTTTGGATGATAACACCTCAAAGAGATAAGAGGTCCTTATTCAACATTGCAGAGCAAATAAATAGCAGGGCTGGGGCTCGAGACCAGCTAGCACACCTTCCAGCATGCACGTGAGAGCGAGCGGCTGCGCAGGCCCTGGACCAGTTACGGAATAGAGGAGAGAGGGTGACAACGGGGAAGAAGAAGCCCTCAGCTCAGAGGACTCAAAGGGGTGAGGGCTTTCCTAACAGAGGATGGCTCCTGAGCCCATGAATAATTCATGCAAGCTCTGTGCTAGGAGCTGCTGCCTTTTCGTGTGTGGTACAGCGGGTCAGGGACAGCTGCCCACAACTGGGCCACAAATGAGAGCACTTGGACCCGGCTGCTCGTAAACACAGCTCAGGGCAGCTTTCTGCTCCTTGCCCCGGAGGACTGAAGGCTATTCTGATCCCCAAAGGAAGATGGGGTTCTCACTGTTGCTTGTGCACGTGTACACACACACACACTCTAAACAAATGAACAACAAGCAGACTCCACACACATGATATGAAATCTTGATATTCATTCTCAGAGTCGCGTTTTCTTTCCGAGCGTCATCCCTGGTTTGCCTTTTGGAAAGAGTCCTCTGTCAGGAGGCTTTCCTTTAACCTTGTGTCGGTATTCAGACCCAGTGTCCCTCCTGGTCTGGTCTGGATCCTAGACAGGTTTTATCCTAGGCCTTTCTGGCTGGGATGTGTGAGGAACTGGAGAGTGGCAGCAAAAGGAAGAAGCTGGGGATGGCAAGAAGAATGAAAAAAAGATGCCATCTGCCATAGAAGCTCTTCCAGCTGAAAGTGAGAAACACAAGTTATTTGTTTTTTCTCTTTCTTTTTAAAAAACAGGTCCTATTACAACTCAAAAAATAATAATAATAATAAAAGAGAAAGGAGTATCTGCTTGCGGGAGGTTCCCCATGGGAAGAGATCGTTACAGGACCAACAGCAAGCAGAGATGAGCACTCACGCTTTTGGGGGATGCCTTTATGTCGAACACAATGTTCCTTTGGGAGACAGGAAACTCGAGGGGCTGCCGGGGTCGAGGTCTGTGTTGATGAACCCACACAGAAGCAGAACCACTGGGTGAGATAAGGACTTTCTCTCTATCTGAAGGAAGAAAACTGAAACCTCATCAAGGGACTTGTTCACACTCTTCCAGAGTTACCTGAGCTCAGGCATCCTCGCCCCCAGCCTATGGATTCACCGACAGAGCCTGACGCCTGGATTAGAGCTCTAGAAGTTACTAAATTCTTGGAAGAGTTCTGCCCAAGGATTCGGAGTCATAGGAGGTGGTGAGGAGGGAAACCTGAGCCACTTACTGGACCTGAGTGGATGGGGTCAGGGAGAACTTCCAATATCACACAAGGTGTCCACAGGTGCAAAAATAGCCGGGCTTGGTTTCTGGCAGATGGTCCTCTTCCAGGAGGACTGGGACAGAGAGAGAGCATACTATAAAGCAAAGGCAGGAGTTCCCGTCATGGCTCAGTGGTTAACGAATCCGACTAGGAACCATGAGGTTGTGGGTTCGATCCTTGGCCTTGCTCAGTGGATTAAGGATCTGGCATTGCCGTGAGCTGTGGTGTAGGTTGCAGACAAGGCTTGGATCCCAGGAGCGGCCCAAGAAACGGCAAAAAGACAAAAAAAAAAAAAAGCCAAGGTAGACCTGGGTTTCAGTCTAGAATCCCAGCCCTGTCATTTTCTAGCTGTGACCTCGAATCGACATTGTTGCCATCTCAAAGGATTACTGAGAACTTTCGGGGGGGGGGGGGAATTAGCAGAAAGTCCCTACTTTGCATGGTGTGGATGCTCCGCACAGAGCTCTCATTCTTCCACGGCCACTGAGGGTGAGGACGCTAGCAGAGGACCCGCCTCCCATGAGACAGGTGCCGACGCTCACACCCACGTGACTGGCTTGTCCTCAACAGGCCCAGCTCAGGGAGAGCAGCGCTGTCCGAAGGGAGAGTCCTGGGCTGCCTGGGGCTGGGTAGCCCATCCGAACCCAGCCAAGGCAGAGACGAGCTCTCGTCCCCGGAGTGCTAGGCAAGGAACAAACAGGACTCTGCTTGCTTATTAGCAAAAACATAGAAACACAGTTGATAAAAGTGATTAAATGAGATAAACAACTTAAGCGCCAAGTAGACAGTCAAATGTTAACTTCTTTCCCACTTTTCCTCAGATCCTGACTCTCAGGTAAAAGAAACAGACTTGGGCGATTAGTAAATCACCTGAGGGCTGTATCGATATCATACACTTCAAAGAACGCTTCTAAATTAAAATATAACCCATTATTTGGCTGAATCTTATAACATCACCGATTCTCCTATCAAAGGGAAGAAAAGCCTATTGTCTTCATCAGAAAGCTCTCACAAAGAATCCTAACCCTCTATCATAGACAACTAATACCTTCGCTCTGGTAATTAGCCACTAGACATCTAATAAAATCCTCCCTTAAAAAAAGACGTTAGAGGTTAAAGGGAATGCATTACTTAATAGACAAAGCTGTTGAAAAATACTGATTTGATCATTTGTCACCCTCTTAATACTTCTCCCTCCTTGTCTTCCCTCCCTGAGCTGGTGGTACCTGGGCTGGTGCCTCCATCCGGGGCGATGCCTCGGTGATAGCACTTCCCTGGGACTGGCTGGTGCTATGTCTGTCCCCTACACTAGACGATGACGTCTGAGGGCTGGAACTCTAGTGTTCGCCTGGGTAGCGTGCAGCCTTACTAATTACGACAGGGACTGCCCAAGACTAAGTCTCCATAAAGGTGTGCTGAAGGAATGAGTGAACGAGCAACGTTTGAAGCAACAAATGAATCCACTGACCAAAGAAAGCAAGCCCAGATAATGTAGTTTTATATATCTGTATTTGAATTGTACGTAAATTTTTTTCCCCCGCTTTTTAGGGCCACACCCACAGCATATGGAGGTTCTCAGGCTAGGGGTCGAATTGGAGCTACAGCTGCCAGCCTACACCACAGCCACAGCAACACCAGTCTGAGCCGTGTCGTGACCTACACTACAGCTCATGGCAACACTGGATCCTTAACCCGCTGAGCGAGGCCAGGGATCAAACTTGCAACCTCTTGGTTCCTAGTTGGATTTGTTTCCGCTATGCCACAACGGGAACTCCTGAATTGTACTTAAATTCTATATAGTGAAAGTAAGGATTCAGACAATAACTATTTTTTACATAATGTGATTTTTTTTTTTAAAAAAGATATTTCCACCAAGTAATTTTTGCTACCACTCAAGGATATGTTTTTCTTGGTAGTGACATCTCCAAGAAAACCCCACAAGGAAATAATTCATTTAAAAGCAATTTGCTTTCTGCTTGCTTTCCCCCTCAATTTAGTCTATTTCCAAAAAAAGCTGAAGTATTCCTTGGACATATTTCTCACATTTATGAAAGCTTTGAGACTAGGGGGTCTATGGGCTTTTTTCTCCTGCTTTTTTTCCTTTCTTACTTTCTCCCCCCACCCTTTTTTCTTTTCTTTTCTTTTTTTTTTTTTTTGTTCTTTTTTTGGCCTGAGCATTTTATTTCTTTAGCAGGAACAAAATAAAATTAAAAACCAAAACAAAATACATACAGCCTATAACAACAAAGATTTGGGGAAAACAGAAAATTCCACATGGGAAGCAAAGATTTTTCAGAAGAACTTAGGAGTAAAATGGGGGCTCATAATCCTTCCTTAAGGAAGATCACAGAATTCCTAGGGCAGGACATCTAGTCCAGGCACAATTGGCCATTTGACTTGCAGAACCCAGTACAAAGTGAATATGTGGACCTTTTGTTCAAAAACTAAGAACTTCAACACAAATAAACGGAAAGATATCTTGTGTTCATGGATTTGAAAAGTTCACGTTGTTAAAATGTCCATATTGCCGCAAACCATCTATGGATTCAGTCCAATCCCTATCAAAATTCCAATGGCTTTTTTTTTTCAGCAAGAGAAAAAAAAAATCATAAAATTCAAATGGAATCACAAAAGATCTCAAATAGCCAAAGCAATCTGGAGAAAGAAAATAAAGGTGGATGGATCACACTTTTTTTTTCTTTCTTCTTCTTTTTTTTTTTTTTTGCCATTTCTTGGGCTGCTCCCATGGCATATGGAGGTTCCCAGGCTAGGGGTCCAATCGGAGCTGTAGTCCCCGGCGTATGCCAGAGCCACAGCAACGTGGGATCCGAGCCACGTCTGCAACCTACACCACAGCTCACGGCAACGCCGGATCCTTAACCCACTGAGCAAGGGCAGGGATCAAACCCACAACCTCATGGTTTCTAGTCAGATCTGTTAACCACTGAGCCACGACGGGAACTCCTGGATCACACTTCTTGATGGCAAAATATATTACAAAGCTACAGGTATCAAAACACTATGGCATTGGCACAAAAACAGATCCACAGATTAATGGAGCAACATAGAGAGCCTCAATATATGGGCAACATTTGACAAGGGATCCAAAAATATTCAATGGATAAAAATCTCTTCATAAATGGTGTTGGGAAAACTGGATATTCACATGCAAAAGAATGAAATTGGAGCCCTATCTTACACAATGCACAAAAATTAACTAGAAATGCATTAAAGACTTAAATGTAAGGCCTGAAGCCATAATAATCCTAAAAGAAAACACAGAGGAAAGGTTCTTTGACATTGGTCTAGGCAATGACTTTTTTGGATATGACACCAAAAGCATAAGCAAGAAAAACAAAAATAAACACATGAGACTACATTAAAATAAAAGGTTTCTGGAGAGCAATCAACATAATGAAAAGGCAATTTAAGGAGTGGGGGAAAATATCTGCAAACCTCATATCCTCAGTAAAGTGGTAATATCCAAAATACATGAGGAACTCATAAAACTGCACAGCAAAAAATCAAATAACCCTATTTTAAAAAGGGCAAAGGTCAGTTTGCAGTACAGCAAAAAATGAGAGAACATTGTAAATCAACTCTAATTTAAAAAAAGGGAACAAAAGGGGCAAAGGATCTGAATAGACATTTTTCCAAGAAGATATTTAAATGGTCAATAGATAACTGAAAATGTGGTCAACATCATTAAACATCAGGGAAACGCAAATCAAATCAAAACCACAATGAGATATCACATCATATATGCGAAGTGGCTATTATCAAAAAGAAAGAGATAAGTGTGAGCACGGATGTGGAGAAAAGAGAACCTGTGGGCACTGTTGGGAATACCAACTGGCACAGCTACTATGCAAAGCAGTATGGAGGTTACGCAAAAAAGTGAAAATAGAACTACCCCATGATCCAGCAATTTCACTTCTGGGTATATACCCAAAGGACTGAAATCACCATCCAGAAGAGATACATGCCCGCTCAGGTTCCCTGCAGCATTAGTTACAATAACCACAATATGGAAACAACCTAAACGTCCACTGAAGAATGAATGGATAAAGAAAATGTGATTAAAACATATATTTAAAATTCAGCCATAAAAAAAGAAGGTAATCATACCATTTGTGACAACATGGATGAACCAGGAGGCCAGTACGCTAAGTAAAATAAGTCAGACAGAGAAAAACAAACCAAACTCAAAGAAGTAGAGAATAGACAGGCACTTTCCAGGGGTGGGGGTGGGAGAAATGGGTGAAGGTCAAAGGGTACGAACTCCCAGTTATAAAATGAGTTAAGTCCTAGGGATGTAACATATAGCATGGTGACTATAGGTAAGAAGATTGCAACAAATGTATATTTGAAAGTTGCTAAGAGAGTAGATCTTAAAACTTATCAGGCATACACACAAATGGTAATTTAAAAAATTAAGAACTTCAAGATGGCAGTAACAGAGTGTTAAACCAAGTGGGGTTAAGCCTGGGGCCCTGTGATAATGCACAAGTCACATGTCCATGAAGCTGGCCCTAACTCCAAGGGGGTCCCAAATCTGGCTGGTTATCAGAATCAGCTGAGGAACTTAAAAAAGACAACACAGATAAAATTTACATGCCATCAATGCCATCATTTTAAAGTGCAAAATTCAGTAGCTTTTAGAATATTCACAAAATTATACAACCATCACCACCATCTAATTTTAGAACATTTTTATCACCCAAAACAAAGTCTATACCCATTAACATTCATTCCCCATGCCCCCACTCTCTCTCTCTCTTTCTCCCTCGCTCTCGCTCTTTTTTTCTTCTTTTTTGCTTTTTAGGGCCACACCCATGGCATATGGAAGTTCCCAGGCTAGGGGTTGAATTGGAGCTGCAGCTGCCAGCCTACGCCACAGCAACGCATTGGGATCCAAGCCACATCTGCGACCTATACCACAGCTCATGGTAATGCCAGCTCCCCAACCCAGGAGCAAGGCCAGAGATCAAACTCGAATCCTCATGGATATTAGTCGGATTCGTTTCCGCTTTGCCACAGCAGAAACTCCCCCATGCCCCTACTCTCAACCAACAATCTACCTCCTATCTCTGGATTTGCCTATTCTGGACATTTTAGAAAAATGTAATTATAAGCTATGGAATTCTCTGTGTCTTCTTTCATTTAGCATAATGTTTCAAAGGTTCAACCATGCTGTAAAGCATATCAACATTTCATTCCTTTTTATGGCTGAATAATACACACACACACACATACACACACGCTGTATCTTGTTTATTCATTAATGGACTTTTGGATTGTGTCCACATTTTAGTTATTATGAATAACGCTGCTATGAACTTCTGTGTATAAATGTTTATGTGTATAACCACTATGGAAAACAGTATGGAAGTACCTCAGAAAACTAAATACAGAACTACCATATGATCCAGCAATCCCACTGCTGTGCATATATCCGGACAAACCTTCATTGAAAAAGAAACACGCACCCCTATGTTCACTGTAGCACTATTCACAATAGCCAAGATATGGAAACAACCTAAATGTCCATCAATAGATGAATGGATTAAGAAGATGTAGTATATATACACAATGGAATACTACTCAGCCATAAAAAGAACAAAATAAAGCCATTTGCAGCAACATGGATGGAACTAGAGACTCTCACACTAGGTGATGTAAGTTAGAAAGAAAGACAAATACCACATGATATCATTTATGTCTGGAATCTAATATATGGCACAAATGAACCTACCTACAGAAAAGAAACTCATGGACTTGGAGAACAGACTTGCGGTTGCCAAGGGGGAGAGAGAGGGAGTGGGATGGACTGGGAGTTTGGGGTTAGCAGATGCAAACTATTGCATTTGGCCTGGATAAGCAATGAGATCCTGCTGTACAGCACAGGGAACTATATCTAGTCACGTGTGATGGAACCTGATGGAGGATAATGTGAGAAACAGAGTGTCGCTTTGCTGTACAGCAGAAATGGACAGAACACTATACATTAACTGTAATAGAAAAAATAAAAATCTTAAAAAAATTTGGTGTGTGTGAACATATGTTTTCCTTTCTCTTGTGTCTAGGAGGGGAGGTGCTGGGTTACAGGTTTAGCTTTTTGAAAAATTGCCATTTTCTGCAATAGCTATACCTCTTTACATTTCTACCAGCAATCTATGAGGTGTGAGCGATGTATGTTTCTCCACATCCTTGCCAGCACTTGCCATTGTCCATATTGTGATTCCAGCCATCCTAGTGGGTAGGAAGTAGTATCTCACTGTGGATTTGTTTTGCATTTCCCCAATGATTAGCGATGTTCAACATCTTTTTATGGGCTTATTGGTCATTTATCTTCTCTAGAGAAATGTCTATTCAGATCCTTTCCCCATTTTAAACCAAGTTGTCTTTTGTTGTTGTTATTGAGTTGCTAGATTTTTATATTCTAGACACTAGACTGTGTGAAGATATAACTTGGAAATAATTTCTTCCATTCTGTAGAAGGAGCTTCTTAAAACTAGTGATTCCTCAGCCCTCAGCCAGATGTAGTGAATCACTACCTATACATTAAAGGTTAAAAGTTTTTAGGGTGATTCTGATGACCCATCAGGAATGAATAATCCCGTCCAGTGCTTCTCAAATTTTAACATGCATGCAGATCACCTAGGGACCTTAATAAAATGGGGATTCTGAGGGAAATAGAAAATTACCATTAGAATACCACAGCAGTTAACTGTTGCCAACATGATCCACTGATGAATGCTAAAATTAGTGGACAAAGGTTGAAGGAGAAATCGAATATGTGCACATAAATGAAATATTTCCTCCAAAGTGTTAATTACAAAAGCAAAGATAATGGCTTTACAGTGGTAGAAGCTGGCACATTACCACCCTAACCTACTGATCAAGGTTAACGTGACCAGTACAAAGACATACTGACATCATGTGCTCCCTGATACAAGATGCAGAGAAAGGCCTATCACCTCTGTGGGAGTCTCCCCCAAACCCATAACTTCAATCGAATCATGAGAAAACATCAGACAAATCCAAATGGAGGGACGCTCTATAAAATGCCTAAACCGTATGCTTTAAGAGTGCCAAAGTCAACCAAGATGAGACAGACGGAGGAACTGCTGTCACAAACTGGAGGAGACCTGGAGTCATAACCACCAACTCTAATATCCCATCCTGGATGGAACTCTGAACAAACCAGACACCAGTGAAAAACAGGTGAAATCTCAACACTCTGTAGTTAACAGGACTGGAATAATCCATGTCGACTGCTCACTTTTGACATCTGCACCCTGGTGAAGTTAGATGTTAACATTAGGAAAAGCAGAGGGAAAAGCTATGTGGGAACGTGCTATACAATTTCTGCATCGCTTCTGTGAATCTAACATGACTTCAGAAGAAAAAGTTTTTCAAGTGTGCAGATTCTGATTCTGTAAGCCTGAGTGGACGTCTTCTGCCTTTCTAACAAGTTCCTAGGCGCGGTGGGTGTTGCTGGTCCACAAACCCCACTCTGAGGTGCGGGAGCCTACACCAGTGGTTCTGGATCTTAACTGTGAATCGGAATCAGCTGGCATGTTGGTTAAAACACAGCCTGCTGGCCCCACCCTCAGTTTCTGATTCAGTAAGTCTGGGGTGGGGCCCAAGACTTTGAATTTCTAACCAGTTCCCAGATGAGGCTGATGTTGCTGGGAAGGGTTTGTATGTTTTTAAAGGGTTGTTAAAAAACTTAAAAAACAGGACTATGCAACAGATTGTATGCGGCCTTCAAAGTTACAGGAAATGGATGCTGAGCCCCCGGACTCTTACTACTCAGAATGAAGCTTTTTTTTTTTTTTTTTTTTTTCAAAGGGCTGCACCCAGGCTAGGGGTCAAATCAGAGCTGCAGCTGCCGGTCTACTCCACAGCCACAACAACTAGAGATCCCAAGCCGGGTCTGTGACCTACACCACAGCCTTCAGCAATGTTAGATCCTTAACCCATTGAATGAGGCCAGGGATCAAACCCACGTCCTCATGGAAACTAGACAGGTTCGTTACCGCTAAGTCACAATGGGAACTCCCAGAATAAAGCTTTTAAATACCTAGGTCCCACTCCTGAGATTCTTAGTTAACTGATTTCCTGTGGGTCCTCAGCACGAACATTTAAAATATGCTCCTCTTTGATTCTGATGTGTAACCAGGTTTAAGAACTACTAATTTAGGCTCTCCACCTTTCTCTAAAAAACACTGCTCTTCAATCATCCCAGAGTTGGAGATGAGCTCAAACAAATATCAAAGAGCATTTCTGCAATTTAAAACTCATTTCAAAACACTGAGTTACTCTTTTTGTGAAGGAAGGTTAACAAAATCCAAACATAAATCACTATTTCCCCCTCTTGCCTGTCCCCTCCCAAGTGAACAGAATGAGCAATGGATGATACATCAAGAATAATCACAAAAGCTCCCAAACCACCCCATCACCAATTTAAAAAAAAAAAAAAAAAAGGCAAGTGTAACTGCTCAGGATGGTCTGAAGTTGATGGGTTAGCACAGACAGAGATGGATCAGAGAAGGGATTCAGGAGCCAGCTGCCCTCTGGGTGCAGAGCGCTAGCGGGCTGAGGGAAGTGGGGGCAGGTGCAGGCCTGAGCACTGGGGTGGTGTGGAGGAACCCCCGAGAAAACACCACCAAGCACTGTGAGCTCCATCACAACCTCGCCTATCTGCATTTCCGACCTGAGCATAATGCGGGCCAGGGGGCCCTCTAATATTTGGCCAACCCCTTCACCTCTTACCCCTTTGCCTGTTAATCCTCTGCCCCAGAGGAGAGCCTTTAGTTCCAGCCTGCTCTCCCCACTCAAGGAATCCAAAGGCCTTCCTCTTAGCCCCAACTGCCCAGCCTCTCCCAGGAAGCCCCCGAGAGAGGTGTGTGTTTGCCCCCGTACCTGTGCTCTCCTCAGCCTGGTTGAAGCCGCAGATCTGGCAGATGCTCTGGACCCACTTATTCATGTCCTCCTCTGTCTCGGCCACCAGGTAGAAGGTGCGCTCACTGGTCTTGATGTCGAACACAAAACTATCCTGCAGCTCCTTCTTGTTGAAGGTCAGGCCTGCATCCACCTGCTCGCAGAAGTTCAGGTTGATGATCCGCAAGGGCTTCTTGGAGTGGTCATTCTTGTAGTATTCCAGAACATCTGGGTCCCCGCTCATCCGGCCACTCCTCAGGATAAACCAGCGTTTCTTCCAGGCCTGAACAGGAAGGAGTAAGAAGAGGGGGGGACGCTCATTAGTGACCTCAAAGCTTTTCACAGGTTCTCAGGTATCACGAGGTTGGGGATGGGGACTGCTGCTCCTGCGGGCTGAATATGGCCTCTCTTTCCCTTTCATTTTCCCCTAGCATTTCAAAGTCGGAGAATGACTGTAGATTGCATGTTAGTGCAGCATTTCACTATGGAAACAAGGTCTTATCACTATGAAATGAGATGGGCATTCCCCCTTTTTAGATCACCAAGTCAGATAAGGACTAAAACACTTCAGAGCAATTATTTCATTAGGCTAGGACTTTTAGAAACGGTGGAACTTGCAAAGCCGTAACATGTCCATTAATGAATATAGTCCCCCACTAAGACACGGTGTGTTGAAGCTACAATGTCACACACTGCAAGTAACAGAGAAACAAATGTCTTTATCTTTTTTGCTTTTTAGGGCCATATCCAAGGCATATGGAGGTTTCTAGGCTACGGGTCCAATGGGAGCTACAGCTGCTGGTCTACGCCAGAGCCACAGCAACGTGGGATCCAAGCCATGTCTGCAACGCACACCGCAGCTCACAGCAACACCAAATCCTTAACCCAATGAGCGAGGCCAGGGATCGAACCCGCATCCTCATGGATCCTTGTCAGGTTCATTAACCACTGAGCCATGAAGGGAACACCAAGAAACAAATTTCCTAACACTCAGTACATTCTGCTTTTTACCAATTTATGATGCCTTGGAAGAATCAAATAGAAAGCCTTCTAAAATTCAGGAGCACCTAACTTCAGGACTCCCCCCCATCCCCGCCCATCTTGTTCCCTAATACTTATAACAGAAGCCTGCACATACTAAGCATTCAACACATATTACTGAATGAATAACCTTCTTACATCATTGGATACTACAGAATTTAACACTTGATTACATATTCCCTCATGTTGTCTTCCACATCCTGTCTCTTCAACGAGACTGAATAACCTGTAGGCAGATGCAACACAAAGTGGTAAAAAGACATGCCATGTAAGAGAGAGCCTTGGGTTGAGTGTCTGCTTTACCACTGACTTGTAAATGACTTCATCTAAAAATCACACTTCTTTGGATCTACAGAATGAGAATCACACCACCTGCCTACCTACCTACCTCATAGGGTTTTTATCATGCAAACACACACAAAAGCAGCACAAGTGCAAAGGATCAGATTGTCATTACTATTCTTTAGTTGCCTCTGGAACCTCTTTTCCACTACTCCTGCCACGCTGCACTCTCACCTTCTAGTCCTGTCCTCACTTCCCTTGCTACTCACCTTGCTGCTGTGATCCATCACAACCATCACTTCCTTGCTTCTTTCTGCGTTCCTCTCATTTATCCAGGAAACCACAACCCCGGGCTAAGTCTAATGGTTTACCTCCTCTGCTGGTTCCCGCTCAGCTGTGTGTAGCTGGAGAAAGTCATGCAATTGTGCTGGGGCTCTCACTTTAAGTTCAAGTGAGCCCTCATGCTGCCCACAGTCCTGCCACATTTACCTCATGCATGATTTTCTCTTGCTCTTTGGCAGGAGTCTTCGAAATTCTCTCTCTTGAAACCCCCAGCACCTCCACTCTTTGGTAAGACAAAGTATGAGAAAGTAACAGCGAATGTACACATGCTCCACGCTCCACCACCAAATGTACCCACCTGCCGGCCTCTGTAGCTGAGCAATCTGTTACAGGGAGCATGGGCCGTTTGTCCAGTCCAGGGCCACCCTCCTTCCACTTGAGCATCCCCTCTCACCCCCCTGGGGACATCACTTTATCTCTGGAATCACTGCATTTCCTCCCCCTACTAGGAGTATTCTCATCAGGACACCAACTTCTCCATCTCAGAAATAAATAAATAAATAAATAAATAAATGCCATGGAGTTCCCACTGTGGCACAGTGGAAACGAATCTGACTGGGAACCTTGAGGTTGTGGGTTTGATCCCTGGCCCCACTCAGTGGGTTAAGGATCCAGCATTGCCGTGAGCTGTGGTGTAGGTCGCAGATGCGGCTCAGATCTGGCATTAGCACAGGCCAGCAGCAACAGCTCTGATTCGACCCGTAGCCTGGGAACCTCCGTGTGCTATGGGTGCGGTCCTAAAAAGACCAAAAAAAAAAAAAAAAAAATTTACAAGCCTGACTTGATCCTCTTCCAACTGTGGCCCAGTTTTCTGCTCCTCTTTATAAGTAAAAGCTCAAAGACTTTTCCACCATAGTAATCTTTGTTCCTCTCCTCTTGTTTTTGGAAGCAATCTAATTAGGCTGCCCTTCCCCCGACACACACACACACACACACACACACACACACACACACACACACACACACTAAAATAACTCAATAGAGCTCTTAGAGTCTTCCATGCTGCTAAAGCAACTTTTGGATTTCACTTGATCTCTCAGCAACATCTGATAACAGTTTATTATTCCACCCTTTTTGAAGCACTTTCTTCTCTGGCATCAGTGCTCGCTCTCAATTTTCCTTCTGTCTCCTTGTCCTCTCTTTTTCAGTCTCCAGTGCTAGTTCCTTGTCATCTCCCTGACCTCTAAATGCTGGAATGCCCCAATGCTCAGTTCTCAGACTTTCTTTTTCTTTTCTTTTTTTTTTTGGTCTTTTTTTGCCATTTCTTGGGTCACTCTCGCGGCATATGGAGGTTCCCAGGCTAGGGGTCTAATCGGAGCTGTAGCCGCCGGCCTACACCACAGCCACAGCAACGGGCGATCTGAGCTGGGTCTGCGAACTACACCACAGCTCACGGCAACCCCGGATCCTTAACCCACTGAGCAAGGCCAGGGATCAAACCCACAACCTCATGGTTCTTAGTCAGATTCGTTAACCACTGAGCCACGACGGGAACTCCATCAGACTCTTTCTAAATTTTTTAAAAAATTAGAGTTGACTTACAATGTCGGTGTCAATTTCTGCTGTACAGCAAAGTGACCCACACATACATATACAATCTTTTTCTTATATCTTTCTCATCTCTTTCTATACCCACTTCCTAAGTTATTTCATTTCATAGCTTTAAAAGACATCTAATTGCTGTAATCCCCAAATTTATATCTCTAGCCCAGACCCATCTTTTTTTTTTTTTTTGGAGGAGGGAGTCATCTTTTCAGGGCTGTACCTGCAGCATATGGAAGTTCCCAGGCTAGAGGTTGACTTGGAACTGCCTATACCACAACTACAGCAATGCCAGATCTGAGCCACATCTGTGACCTATGCCACAGCTTGTGGCAACGCCAGATCCTTAACCCACTGAGAAAAGCCAGGGATCAAACCTGCATCCTCACGAATGCTAGTCAGATTCTTAACCTACTGAGCTACAACAGGAATTGCAAGTTTAATTTATCTATTTTTTTGTTGCACTGAGGCATATGGAGTTCCCGGGCTAGGGATCAGATCCTAGCCCCCGTTGCAAACCTAAGCCGTAGTTGCAGTAATGCCAGATCCTTAATGCATTGAGCCACAATGGGAACTCCCCAGAGCCATCTATTGAACTCCAGAGTCTTACATCCAAGCCTTCACTAATAGACATCTCAAATGTATTGTGCTCGGAAACGAGCACTTGATAACCTCCAAACCTGTCCTTCCCCCAGTCTTTCCCATCTCAGTTAAGAGCAGCTCCAGCCTTCTGGTTGCTCAGACCAAAGATCCTGGTGTCACTGTCGACTCTTTTCTTTCCCATTCCATGTCTGACTCAGCAGCAAACCCTACAGGTTCAAAGAGTTCAAAATGCACCTACGACCCGGTCACTTCTCTGCACCTCCACTGTTATTCAATTGGTTGAGTCCATCATTGTGCCATGTTCCTGCTTCTACACTTTCATCCTGCACGCTACTCTCAACACGGAAGCCGATGGAGATCAGAGCATGTCACTTCTCTGCACCAAGGCTCCACTGGCTTTCCATCTCACTTAGGGTCAGGCTCAAGGTCCTCCCAATGGCCAATGGGCCTGACTGATAGGACAGTTCCCTCAGCCCACCTGTCATCTCATCTCTTGCTACTTTCCACCCTGCCTATTCTGCTCTAGCGACACTGGCCACACACTCCTGCCGAAAGGTCTTTGCTCCAGTTGTTCCCTCCGCCTGGAATACTCCTCCCCCAAGATGTTCCCTTCGCTTATTCTTTCCTTCAAGTCCCCATTCAAATGACATACTGCTGGACAGGTTGTTTTGAACCATCCAACTCCCACACTCTCTTGCCCCCTCACTCTGCTGTGCTGGTCTCACTAGCCCTCACATCACCTAAAATACTACATTTTTGTTGATTCTACCCACCTCCCAGAGTGTAAACGCCCATGAGAGCAGAGATTGGTTCTTTTTATCCCAGGCTGCATTTCAGTGTTCAGCATAATGCCTGACACATAGGTGACTATCACTAAATATACATTAATTAATGAATCACTTCCTTACATGAACTCCTTACAGAATCTAGCAGGTCTTGGGGATATAACTAGCACCTTATAAGCCTTAGACTAAAATGAGGATTCAGGTATAGGATAGAGCTAGGAAAATAAGTAGAAGTACTATTTACTTAGAGTCACCTAAAATCTTGCCCAGGCCAGTGCTTACAGAACTCTGTGACAGTGGGTGTGCATGAGGCAGGGGCACCAGGTGGGGGCAAGTGTCGGGGCTGCAGGTGCATCTGTTTAAAGTTCTGAGGCTTGTGCTTCAGAAGATGTGTCTCCTTCAGTGTTTGTCTCTACAGAAAGAGCTGTCTCCAAATCACTGGTGTGCAGGTGCATGCATGAACACACACACGCAGACACCCTCATAAACAAGACAAAGGTGTTTGCTCCAGATAGCATCGGAGCCTGTCAGGTTCTGCTTGTAAGAAGTGGTGCAGGCTGATAAACGGCTGCCTATAAAATGCTGATAAATTTATGACAGAGCCGGCAAAGTTGTCCCGTCTAGTTCCAAACTGACATCCCTCTTCTGCTACACCACCTTCCGCTCCAATTTCATGCACGTGTTTTTGGGAAAACCATACCATTCACAACCAAGTACAGGCAATTCCAAAGAGTCTAGCTCCAAAGACAATTTCTCTGATCCCTTCGGGTGAAGTGGACCTCTCCTTCCCCTGACCCCTCCGAACAGTTTTTATAGGCTTTTTACGGCATGTCCTTTTTTACAATGTATCACAGACATTTTGTATTTATTGTTATTTCCCAAGTAGACTAAGAACAATAGCTTCTAGCCTTCTTTCGGTCTTCATGGAGGCATTTGCTCTTTGTCACCAAACCATTCTTACCTCCTTGACCTCATCCCTCTCTCTCTCCCTCTCTTCCTTCCTCCTTCCCTCCCTCCTTTCCAGCGTCCCTCCCTTCTTTCTAATAAATATTTAGTGCTTACTATGCTACGGCCATCATTCTAGATGCTAAGGATACAGCATGAATTCTTGCTCTTACAGAACGTACAGATACATACCAAGTTACTTACTATTGCCCCAATGTGCTACATAATCACATGACTTTAAGTCTTTGCACAAGCTGATGATTTTTCCTACAATGCCTTTCACCTCACCTCTTATCTGGAAAGTTCCCATGTTCTCTCAGTGCCAGCTTAAGTATCACTTCTCCTGGAAGGGCTTTACTAGCTTCCCAGGTAGAGCGGGTGCTCCTGTCTTCTGTTCCCTTAACAATCTTATTTTCTTCGGCATTTCTTCCCTCAACTTTGGCATTTCAGTTGCTTATATGCCTTCCTTCCCTTTAAGCTCTGAGCATCTTAAGGTTTGTGTCCTCTGTGGCCAAGAGTGACCTGGCTGAGTGTTCAGCCTGTGTGGGAATTCAGTAAAGCTCCGTTGACTTTTTCTTCATTCAATCAATATGTTCAAACTGATAAATGCAATTTTAAAATGTAAGTAAGCGTTCACAGTAAGCAGGAGGAAAAAAGGACAGCAGGAGGATTAGAGAAAGAGAGTAAGATAAAGGTATGCTGTGGATTCTCTATGACATGAGTTCTCCAGCATCTCGTTCCCTTCATTCTGAGAAGTGCAGGACCATGTAGTAAATATTTATAAAGGAGTCTGGGAGCTTCAGCTCGAAAGTATCCCAGGATATAGAAACAAAAAATGACTGCTGGAGTACTGCCACGTAATGCAAGGATAATATGGGAGCATGAGTTCTAAATGGGTTCTTGGGGGAAAGCTTCCTCAGGACTGTTCTTACGTCTGTCCAAGATCTTCCTACAAAAATTCACTCAAAATCAACCATGGACTCATAAGTAAAACAGAATTCAGCACGATATAAAAAGAATTACATACTATGACCAAGTGAGGTTTATTCCAAAGATGTAAAATTAACTCAATATTTAAAAAGTCAATGTAATCGACTATGGAATAAGCTAAAGAAGAAAAAAACACATGGTCCTATCAATCAACGCAGAAAAAAAAAAAAACAAACAAACACAGTTGACACATTTCAATACCCCTTCATGATAAAAACTCTCAAAAAATAGGAAGGGGGGAAATTCCTTAATTTGATAAAGAGCACCAGCAAAAGATGAACACCAATGTCACACTTCACACGGCAAGGCTGAATGCCCTCCCCGAGGGTCAGGAACAGGGCAAGGATGTCTGCTCTCACCACGCTTATTCCACACATTGCTAGAAGTTCTAGTCAGTACAATAAAGCAAACAATAAATATAAAAGGATATTTTCTTAAGTGAAATAAGGCAGTCCAAGAAAGACAAACACTGTATCACCCACACGTGCAATCTAAAAAATAAACTAGTGGAGTTCCCCTCGTGGCTCAGCAAATCTGACTAGCATCGATGAGGATGCAGGTTCGATCCCTGGCCTCACTCGGTGGGTTAAGGATCCGGTGTTGCCTTGAGTTGTGGTGTAGGTCTCAGACGTGGCGTGGATCCCCTGTGCCTGTAGCTGTCTGTGACAGCTCCGATTCAACCCCTCGGCTGGGAACCTCCATATGCCTCGGGTGCGGCCCTAAAAAGCAGAACAAATGAACAAACAAAACAAAACAAACAAAGGCCGTTAGTGAATATAACAGAGGAAACAGACTCACGGATATAGAGAACAAACTAGTGGTTATCAGTGTAGAGAAGGTGCAGGGAGGGGCAAGACCGGGGTAGGGGGTTAAGAGGTACAAGCCACCCTGTATAACATAAACAAGGATACACTGTACCACACAGGGAACAGGGCCAGTATTTCATAATAACGGAGTATCACCTGTAAACATTGTGAATCACTGTTGTATATCTCTAAACTACATGATAGTATACGTTAACTACACGGCAATAAAAAAGGCATACAGTCACAAAATACCACACACTGTATGATTCCATTTATATGAAATGTCCAGAACAGGTAAATCCAAGAAACAGAAAGGAGAAGAGTATTTTCAGGGAACAGAGAGGACTGCTAATGGGTACAGGGTTTTTTCTTGGGGTTGATGAATATCTTGGTTGATAGGTATATAAATTCTATGGATAGACTAAAAAATATTGAGTTGTACACTTTAAATGAGTGACCTGTATCATATGTGGATTATATTTCAGTAAAACTGTTAAATTTTTTTTTAAAGGCATACAGGTTGAAAAGGGAAAAAAAAAATTGTCCCTACTTAAAAATGACATAATTGTGCACATAGAAAATCCCAAGGAATGTAGCAAAAACTCCCAGGACAAATAAATGAATCTGGCAAGGTCACAAAATACGAGCATACCTCTTTTTTTTTTTTTTTGTCTTTTTTGCCTTTTTTCTAGGGCCGCTCCCGCGGCACATGGAGATTCCCAGGCTAGGGGTCTAATCGGAGCTACAGCTGCTGGCCTACACCACAGCCACAGCAACGGGGGATCTGAGCCGAGTCTGCAACCTACACCACAGCTCACGGCAACGCCAGATCCTTAACCCACTGAGCAAGGGCAGGGACCGAACCCACAACCTCATGGTTCCTAGTCAGATTCGTTAACCACTGAGCCACGATGGGAACACCCCGAGCATACCTTATTTTACGTGCATTGCCTTACTATGCTTTGTGGACACTGTGGGGTCTTCCTTCCTTTCTTAGCAAATTGAACGTTTGTGGCAGCCCTGTGTTGAACATATCCATCAGCACAATTTTTCCAACATCATTTGCTTACTTTGAGTGTCTGGGTCACATTTTGGTAATTCTCACAATATTTCACCATTATCTCTGTGCTCAGTGATCTCTGATGTTACTATTGTGATCCGCTGAAGGCTCAGATGATGGTTAGGGCTTTTTAGGAATATTTTAAAATTAAGACATGTACATAGTTTTTAAAATATAATGCTATTATTGCACAGTAATAGACTACAGTATAGTGTAAACATAACTTTTATATGCATCAGGAAACCAAAAAATTAATGTGACTCTTTTATCATGATATTTGCTTTACTGGGGTGGCCTGGAATTGAACTTGCACTATCTCCAAGGTATGCCTATAGAAGATAAACATACAAAAATTGGTTTGCTCCTTTATACTAGCAAATAAATACGTGGGCAACCACATATTTGACAAAGGAGAGTATTTGAAACACATAAAGAACTCCCAACACTCAATAGTTTAAAAAAGGAAACAATTGGAGTTCCCAGTGTGGTGCAGTGGGATTGATGGCATCTCTGGAGTCCTGGGACGCAGGTTTGATCCCCAGCCTGGCACAGTGGGTTAGGGATCTGGCGTTGCTGCAGCTGTGGCATATAGGTCACAGCTGTGGCTTGGATTTGATCCTTGGCTCAGGAACTCCATATGGGCCAGGGTGGCCAAAAAAAGGGAAACAATCCAATTAGGACATGGAAAAAAGACAGGAAGAGACATTTCACCAAAGAGGCTACACAGATGACAAACACATGAAAAGGTGTTCAACACCATTAACCATTCGGGAAATACAAAACCACACTGAGATACTATCACAGACTTACCACAACGGTTAAAATAGAAAAATTTATTCACACACAAAATTCTGGCAGTGAGACAGAGAAAGTGGGTCAATAAAATATTGCTGGCAAGACTCTAAAAAGATACAGCTACTCTGGCAAATGGTTTGGCAGTTTCTTAAAAAACTAAACAGGCAACTACTATACAACCCAGCGACTGTACTCCTGGACATTTATCTCAGAGAAATGAAGAGTCATACTCATACAAAAACTTGTACATGAATGTTTATGTAAGTTTTATTTACAATAACCCCGAACTGGAACAATCTAGATGGCCTTCAATGGGTGAGCGGTAAATAAACTGTGATACTTCCACACCATAGAATACTGCTCAGCAATAAAAAGGTTATCAGCCCATGCAAAATCCTGGATAAATAATTCTCCAGGGAATTATGCTGAATTCTGTCAAAGCCAATCCTAGAAGGTTACAGTGTCTGGTTTCACATATATAACATTCCTGAAATGACAGAATCTAGGAATGGACAGGTTAGTGGTTGTTAGTGGTTGAGGAGACGCTTGGCATGGGACAGACGTGGGTGTGGCTCTAAGAGGGCAGTATGAGAGAGCTTTGCGCTGGTGGAAAAGTTCTGGATCGTGACTGTAACAAAACTACCACCTTTTTCTTTTTTGTGATGCTCTAGTGCAATTTTGGAAGACGTAACCATTGTGAGGAAACTGGTAGAGGGTACTCTGGATCTCTATTATTTTTACAACTACATGTGAATTTAAAATGATCTCAGGAGTTCCCGCCGTGGCGCAGTGGTTAGCGAATCCGACTAGGAGCCATGAGGTTGCGGGTTCAGTCCCTGCCCTTGCTCAGTGGGTTAACGATCCGGCGTTGCCGTGAGCTGTGGTGTAGGTTGCAGACGCGGCTCAGATCCCGTGTTGCTGTGGCTTTGGCATAGGCTGGTGGCTAGAGCTCCGATTTGACGCCTAGCCTGGGAACCTCCATATGCCACGGGAGTGGCCCAAGAAATAGCAAAAAAAGACAGAAAAAATAAAATAAAATGATCTCAAAATAAAATCTTTAATTTAAAAAACCCTGATCCTCAAGAGAATCAGAAGGTTCACAGAAGATCATGGAAAGGTCAACAGCTGGCTAAAGATTAGAATCAGATCCAGCTGTCTTCAATCTCTCCCACTCAGGGATGGAGATGGGTTCGTAAGGAATCATGTGATGAAAATAGGAACCAACTTTAGAGTTAAGGCTTCTGAGCAGGAGGGCACAAAAGGAAGAGAACTAAGAGTCACCAGTATTTCTAAACCTACCAAAAGACATGTTAGTTCAAGGAAATCTTGTATGTAATGGTAGGCATGATTCTCTGCCTTTGGGAAACAAATATACAAATTAAGGTACCAGGCAGCTTCTCCTACAGCCCCCTAGAATCTCATTTCCCAGCATAGCCTTATGTGGTCCCCTCTCATTCTGATTAAGGATGAACAATAGGATATTGCATAAGTGAAACTGTGTGACTTTCAAGGCTAAGGCATAAAACACATTGCAGCTTCCTTCTTGTTCTCAACATGGCTGCCATGTTGTCAGGACACTCAAGCAGCACTAAGGAGGGGTGCATATAGAGAGGAACTAAGGCTTCCTGACAATGGCAAAAACGAGCCAGATCCTCCAGACACAGTCAGGATGGCTACAGCTATAGGCAACTTTTGGACTGAAATTTCATGAGAGACCTGAGCCAAATCCATCAAACTAAACTACTCCTAAATTGCTGACTCAGAGAAACAACAAATATTTATTGCTTTTTTAAGCCAGTTAAGTTTTGGGGTAATTTGTTATCCTGCAATAACTAATGCATTTTACTTTTCACTGTTATGGCCATTTGGTGTAGCCAATGGTAGCACTAGGAGGAAAGCCTTGCCTACTTAGAAATCAAAAGGCAGAGCCTAAAAGATAGACTAAGAGGCCAATGAAACAAAAGAATCCAGAAACAGACCCATCTATACCTCATTACTAGATTTAAGAAAAAGGTGATACTGCAGTGCTATGGAGGGGAAAAAAACAAAACAAAACACCTCTTATTAAATGGCTCAATTGAATAATCATGGAGAAAGAAATATTTTTGATCCTATGCCATGCCAAATATGAAAATTAATTTCAGATCATTACAGAGTCAAATGTGCAAGATAAAACAATAAGCATTTGGAGGAAAACAAAGGAAAATATGTCTTTGACTTTAGGGTAGGCACTGGTCTTCCGAATACACAAAAGGTATTAAGACAAGAGGAAAAAGTAATCAATTATACTACATTAAACTTAATTTCTGGTCATTGAAAGGCACCATGAGGAGGATGAAAAGCCAAGAGAGTGAGAGAAGATATCTGCAATATATACATCCAAAAAAGGACTCATATTCAGAACATATTTTAAAAAAGGCTATAAATTAGCAAGGAAAAAAAAACACTCTATGAGAGAAAAATGGGCAAAAGTTTAAATAGGCACCATGCAAAAGAAGACATCCAAATGGCAATAAAAAGATCTCAACTTCATTGCGCATTAGGGAGGTGCAATCATTACCACTGCACAACCACCAGCATGGTTATAATAAAAAAAAAAAAACTGACAATAATAAGTATGGGGAAGGACGTGGAGAAATTGAAACTCTCACACCCTGTTGGACACACTCACGTCCTAGGGCCTAGAAACTCCATACTCCTAGGTACTTGCCTCAAAGGACTGTGTACTTATACTGACCAAGATACATGGAAAAGTGTGTTCAATGCAACACCATTCCTAAGTGCCTTCCTGCACTCCTTATGTCAAGCACTTGTTACCTACAGTCTGGACCATTTTCATAACTTCCTAATTAGTTATCCCCATGTAATATTTATAAGTGATTACAGTTTAATCTTCCAGTTTAATGAGAGCCAAACTCCGATCAGGTTACTCCCCTTCCACTATCCAAAACTAACTAAAAATTTAATAGCTCTCCATCACTTGCATAACAATGTCCAAATCCTATGGCTTTTTCTTTTCTTTCCGTGTGTGTTTTTTTGTTTGTTTGTTTTGTTCTTTTTGTTTTTTTGTCTTTTAGGGCCAAAACTGCAGCACATGGAGGTTCCCGGGCTAGGGGCTGAATCAGAGCTGTAGCTGCTAGCCTGCATCACAGCCATAGCAAGACAATATCCGAGCTGCGTCTGCGACCTACACCACAGCTAATAGCAATGCTGGATCCTTAACTCACCGGGCAAGGCCAGGGATCGAATTTGCATCCTCATGGATGCTGGTCAGATTTGCTTCCACTGAGCCACGACAGGAACTCCAACTTTTTATCTTTTTTTTTTTTTTTTTTAATGTAAAGGAATTTTTTTTCAAAGTGGTAAAAACACATATAAAAATTTACCATTGTAGGAGTTCCTGTCGTGGCACAGTGGTTAACGAATCCAACTAGGAACCATGAGGTTGCGGGTTCGACCCCTGGCCTTGCTCAGTGGGTTAACGATCCGGCGTTGCCGTGAGCTGTGGTGTAGGTTGCAGACGCGGCTCGGATCCCGCGTTGCTGTGGCTCTGGCGTAGGCCAGTGGCTACAGCTCCGATTCGACCCCTAGCCTGGGAACCTCCATATGCCGAGGGAGCGGCCCAAAGAAATAGCAAAAAGACAAAAAAAAAAAAAGAAAAAATTTACCATTGTAACCATTGTAAGTGTACAATTCTGTGGCATTAAGTATATTCGCACTGTTACGGAGCCATCAACGCCATCCACCTTCAGAACTTGTTTATCTTCCCCAAACTGAAATTCTCTATCCATTAAACATTCACCCCCTGAGCCATGGTTATACTTTCCATATCTTTGGGTTTTTTTTGTAGCATATGGAAGTTTCTCAGCCAGAAACTGAATCTGAGCCACATCTGTGGCAATGCCAGATCATTTTAACCCACTGTGTGGGGCTGGGGATGGAATCTGAGCTTCCTCAGTGACCTGAGCTGCTGCAGTCAGATTCTTAACCCATTGCGCCACAGCAGGAACTCCTACTTTCTGTAGCTTTGACTTTGACTACTGATAGATATGGAATCACACAATATTGGTCCTTTTGGGACTAGTTTATCTCACTTAGCCTAAAAGACTTATTTCACTCTGTCTAATTCCTGGTATAACCCAGCCAGGCAGAAGAAACATTATTAATTCAGATTGACAAAAACGTAAACTAAAGGGTACAAATGCAGAGAAGTAAGAGGAGCAGAGTGAGAGAGATGATGCAGAGCGTGATGAGCAAGGCTTGAGATTGGAGTGAAAAGATCCAAATTATAGTCCTAGTTCTTGCTCTATAAACTTGGGCAAATTTAACTTCTCTTAAGCCTTAATAACCAAATATCTCAAAGGGAAAATAATGAAACTAATAATATTGCTTTGAGAATTAAGTAAACCTGTTAAGTGTGGAAGCAGCTAGGACCAAACTCTGCAGGATGGGTACCAAGAACATAGTGAATCTAGAGCAACTCAAGGACATTCTGAGGTCACGTCAATTGGCAAAAGAGTTATCATCATAAAGGATCCCCAGATTTCCCTAATTCATTTTTTAAAACCATTAAAGAGGTCTTATTTTGTCCCTTGTCTTGCCACATACCACACACACATCAACTCCTCTGAAGAGGATGCAGCAGAAACAAATCTGACTAATATCCACAAGGACACGGGTTCGATCCCTGGCCTCACTCAGTGAGGTAAGGATCCAGCGTTGCTGTGAGCTGTGGTGTAGGGCGCAGATGAAGCTCAGATCCTGTGCTGCTGTGGTCATGGTGCAGCCCAGAAGGCAGCTGCAGCTCCTTTTCGAAACTTCCATATGCCACAAGTGCGGCCCTAAAAAAACAAAACAAAACAAAAAACGAAAACACTCCTCTGAAGTTCAGTTAAAGGTGTCAGGATTCTTTCAGTCTCTCAGACTCAAAATCATCTACTCTCATTTAACTCTACGTGCTACTTCACTGTTCATGACAAATCAATGAGCTCCTTCTACAGCATTCAGTGAAACATGCACAAATTCTGCTAAATGCTTCAAGGGATAAAGGGAGTCCCCTGATGGTCTAGTGGTTAAGGATCTAGTGTTGTCACTGCAAACAAACCAAACCAAACCACAACAAAAAATACAACAACAAGGAGGTAAGATCCATACCCGTTCCTTTCAAATAGCTTAAAATGTTTACAACACTGCGGAGAGATAAGACATGAATGCATATCCCTAAAATAAAAAGCAGATTTTAGAAAATAAAATAAAATAAAAATAAAAATTGTGAACCACTCTATTACACACCTGTATGTAATACTGTACATCAACTATACTTCAATAAAAATTTAACTAATAAAAAAGCAGATTTTCAAAATAAGTACCACAAAAAGAGACACAATATGCTATTAGACCACTGAAGCAGGGACTCAAACCTTTAGGGATGGGCAGGGGAGGGAGGGGAAGGGGAAAGAGAGAAAGAGAGCTAATTGAATAAGAACCATGAAGAAGACAGGATTTGATATACGATTTCGGGAGGGAAGGAGAAAAGGTGGTTCTTCCAGAGCACACAGTATGACCAAAACCTGGTTATGGTAAAATATGACAGGTTCAGAGAATGTGGAATCTCTTCTTTGAATATGGGGAAGGAGAAGGGAGGGAAGAGTTTGCAGTCCTGGAAAGCCAATACCATCCTAAGAATTTTTCTCTCCTTTATAGATAAAGGGGGGCCACTGAAAAGCACAGGTCAGTAGAGAAATGATAGTTATTGCTATGCCCTTAATTGGCAGAATGAGGAAGACCAACCACAGAAAGGAAAAAGAAGACGCAGGAAAACTAAGAGACTGGCGCAATAGTCTGCAATAGTGACAGAAGATGGTAAGGAGACAAAGCAGAAAAGACAATGCAAGTCACTTTCCTCAACAATGGGACGTCAAGAAGTGTACGGCATAGGGGCGCATCCGCAAGAAAGTTAGACCGTCCCTTTGTGTCTATGATTAAGAGAGTGCCATCACCTTCTCTGATGAAACAGAAGTGACTGTTTTCCTTTTGTACCCAAATCCAGTAAAAAAAAAAAACAACAAAAAAACAAACCATTTCACAACCCCTCAGACCACAGACATGCATGCATGATGGATACATAGGACCGGGAAGTTGCATCATTCTCTTGCTTTGGGTGGAGAGTCTTATCCCATTTGAACCTGTCTCTGTACTTTGGGTGGGATTCCAAGGTCCCCAGGCGTGCAGATTGCAGCCATGCCTTCTTCCTATTGCTCTTGGCACTTAGAAAAGGTAGCTGGACTCCAAGTGAGCTTTACACAGGCCAGATCACATGGAGTGTTGCGTTCAGTTCTGGTGGTGTGAAGGGTCCTGAGATCCAGCGGCACGAGGATTTAATGAGGTTTTGCTTGGAGTCATAACTGTAGTGTTCTGAGATAAAAGAACTGGCACATAGAAGAGCTGAACTAGGGCTAGCGGAAGCACGCTAGAGAAAAGCAGATTTTTGGCTTTGTGTAAGAACTTTCTCAAAGAGTGGTCCAAAGAGTGGTTCTCGGAAACTGAGGAACGACTCAGCATTGGAGATATTAAAGAGGAGTTAGCCTAGACCAGGGGTGAGCAAACTTTCTCTGTAAAGAGCAGAGAGTAAATATTTTAAGCCTCAGAGGCCATGTAGCCTCTCAGAGCTCCTCAAATCCACAGCGGCATACAAGCTGTAAGCAAATGAGAGTGGCTGTGTTCCAGCACACGTAGAAAAAGGCGGGGAGCAAGATTTGCTTGCTGGCCCCTGGCCTAGACTAGGGGTGGGGAGGAAGACTCAAGCAGTGGATCAGTAGACAGAAAGGGACTGAGATCTCTTCCAACCTTAGGAGTCTTATTATTTTTAACCCAGAAGACCTGACAGGATAACACCTGATTGAATCAGATTATTCAGATTCTTGGACCAGAACAACACTAAGCATTGACTAGAACCCCCTTCGTTTCAGCCTTGACAGGTGAAAATATTTCTAAAACTCCAGAATCTTCTGTCTTGCCTTAGGTATCATACCAAAGATAAGAGAACTCTTCTTTGATGACTAAGGACTTCTCAGAGCCTCAAACCATCCTTGCAGATACCAAATCTTACATGCCTTGTGGCTAAAGCTGTAGAAGGGTCAAGACATTTCTTGGAAGAGGGTTTTGTGTAACTCCTAGAAATGGGCGTGGCCTTTTAACTTCCCTCTTTCTGATGAGGGTAAAAGCCAAAAACTGCCAACAAACCAGGAGAATTCTGTTAAGGGAGGATTACAGTCAGTTAATCAGAATCTAACTGAGGTTACTGGATGGTATCAATAAATGGAACTTATTAGTCAGGAATATTAAGAACACAGTACTTTCATCTTCAAAAAGCTCACAGCTTTATATGTAAATATAAAGCACACACTCACTCACTCACACTAGCCTGTCTCTTGGTGAAACTCCCAGGTGGCGACGTGGTTTGAGCTCCACCTGAGACATTCATGAAGAAGAAGAATTTGATCTGACTTATGAATACTTGATACACAGCTATATCTCAACACACTGCAGTGTTAAGAACAAGAGGGCAGACTTCTGCCCCCTAACAGTTAAGTAAACAATAAGAGAATCTGGCTGGTCATGTAACAGTCACACATTTCTGGAGAAACACTTCCTGAGTAAGAAAGACCTTCTTGATATCCTTCCTGAAGGAATCCTTCAACTACTCTGGACCATGGGGACTTTATACTCTGAGAGAAGGGAAAAAAAAAATCACTTGCTGAGCTCCTGCTACATCCCATGTGCTTTCTATCCATTATCACATTTAATCCTCACACCAATTTTGCAAATATGATCTCCTTTTTACATATGAGGAAAATGAGGCTCATCAAAGTTAAAGAGATCACAGCCCCAACCTTCTGATCCAGTGGATCAGGGCTTAGGGTCCAGAGAGAACTTAAGGAGAAGCTAAAGCAAATGAACTGCTGACTTCACTTTGAGAAACACTGGCCACAGAGTTTATGAAAGGTCAAGTCCACAGTTAGGAGGTGATGGCAGTAGAGGGATTAGAATCAAGGGATTCGAATCTAGGTCTCGGCTCTTCATCCTGAGTTATTTCCAAGTCCTCAAATCCAAATTCCCTAGGCTCCTGACTCATTCATCTGAGTAATAAAGTTCCTCTCTGACTCCAATGAACTTTATTTGTTCCTTGGGCACAGAATGAACTTTATCTTACCACAGGACTGCTACATTCTGAGGTCAGGGGCTTTTTTAATCTCCAGAATTTAGCACAGTGCTTGGCAGATGTTACACACTATATAACTCTTCAATAAAAGGTAGACCAAAGGAAGGAAAGGAAACAATATCATATCTACTTGCTACTCTTGTAGTAAAAACAAACAAAACCTCTCAGTCAGATGATCTACTAATGTGAAACTTTCAGGATTCTTTTTTTTTTAATAATGATTTTAACTTTTTCCACTATAGTTGATTTATAGCATTCTGTCAATTTTCTGCTGCACAGCGAGGTGACCCAGTCACACATACAGGATACATTCTTTTTTCTCACATTATCATGCTCCATGATAAGTAACTAGATACAGTTCCCAGGGCTATACAGCAGGATCTCATTGCTTATCCATTCCAAAGGTATTAGTTTGCATCTATTAACCACAAATTCCCAGTCCCTCCCCCTCCCTCCTGGCAACCACAAGTCCATTCTCCATGTCCATGATTTTCTTTTCTGTGGAAAGGTTCATTTGTGCCATATATTAGATTCCAGATATATAAGTGAAATCATATGGTATTTGTCTTTCTCTTTCTGACTTACTTAGTATGAGAGTCTCTAGTTCCATTCATGTTGCTGAAGATGGCATTATTTTGTTCTTTTTATGGCTGAATAGTATTCCACTGTGTATTTATACCACATCTTCTTAATCTATTCATCCATCATTGGACATTTAGGTTGTTTCCATGTCTTGGCTATTGTAAATAGTGCTGCAATGAACGTGCAGATGCATGTGTCTTTTTCAAGGAAAGTTTTGTCTGGATATATGCCCAAGAGTGGGACTGCTGGGTCATATGGTAGTTCTACATACAGGATTCTAACCATCTCTATCCTGGGTGAGGTGGTACACAGACACCATAAATACCAAAGATAGCATGGAAAAGCACATGTCTTTCATGTGAAACTTTCAGTTTCAGGCTTCAGGCAGTAGACCATGCGAATCTAAATGAGGTCAATTAACACATCTCATCCAGTGACTGGTTCAGCTGTGCTCCAAGCCAGCTCAAACAGTCATTACGATTCAACTCCGGGACTTTTATTTCTGTTACCCAGAATCGGCTCTCTCACCAGAGAGAAGGTTGGGATGATAGGAGCCTGAAGTTGCAGGGACCATCCTTTGGAGTCTAAGAATAGCCATGACAGAGAGAGCAGAGTAAAAGACGGATCCTGAGGAAAGCTGAATCCTAAATTAAGGTGATCCTGAAGCCAGGTGCCCCCCCCCCTTTTTTTTTTGCTTAGGTGATTCAATAAATTCTTTTCTCATTTAAAGCAACTGAAGGCTATCTAACCAACCCAGATTTTAAGCATGTGTCCTATACTGGGACCCAGAACCAGTTTGCTACCACAAGAATGACTCAGGGGTCCTTTCCATGTGCTCTTTCCAGTCCATCATGTGGGAACCACTGTCATGTACCCAAGGGAGCCGCCCAGGGAGAGGAAACAGCATGTGCAAAGGTCCCGAGGAGGAAGAAAGCTTGGGCCGTGGGAGCACCTGACAGCGGTCATAGCTGGAGCACAGTGGGCACAATGCCAAGCAACATGAGGACAAGGCAGGGACAGATCCTGTAGCCTGTTTTATGAAGTAGAGCTTTTATCTTAGATAGATAGAACAGGATCCCTCAGTAGGGGCATAATTAAATGAATCAGTCTATTAGCAATGAAGAAACAAACAAGAACAATGTCGTACGGCCCTGCGTATGTTAAAAACCCTGTATGTTTACAGACACACATATATGGACATCACCTGATATATGTGTATCTGTAAATAGTACACACATGGACACACCCCCAGTGTCTCACAAATGCTCCGAACGGCATTCCAAACTGTAACCAATGATTTCCTGTGGAGGAGAGTGGGTATATAAGAGCATAAGGGAGCTTTCACATATTAATCCACATACTTATGCATTTTTAAATAAATAGAACATGAGACCACTGAATGGTTTTACTTTTTTTTTTCCCCCCCATAATTACATTTCTTAAAGATCATTCTGGTTTGAAGCAAATGAAGTGAACGGGAGAAAGAGCAGGACCAGGGAGCTCAGACAAACAACTGGTAAGAAACAGTGACATTTGGACCAGGAGAGTGGTAAAGGACATTTACCTTTAAGACGTGTTTCAGAGGCTGAAACGGCTGACTCTGGTGATGGTGGGAGAAGGAAGAATGAAGACAGACTCCAAGATTTCCAGCTGGAGCAAGCGTTGTGTTAGGACTTATGATGGGGAAGAGAACCACTGCAACATCTCTCTGACCACCTGTAACAGTGCACTCTACCCACCCTTTGTCTCTACTGCATCAAAGACAAAGGAGTCAGATGAATCTGACATGTGTGAGAGGGAGAGGGTCACAGAGAGCCTTCTACCAGTGATGGCATTGACCGAACTCTAGGAGATTGATCCCGGAAGACCAGGTCCATCTTTCTGCAGAGGACCAGAGAATCCATTGGTGGAATTACCTCTCCCACAGACCAAACAACAAATGAGCTGTTGCCAACTCTTTGCCTTTTGGAGGAACAAAGGCCTTATCATGGAAGGACCTCCCTTTCATGTCCCTCAATACTCTGATCGAAGTTGTATTTAAAGAGCAGCATTAAGCGAAGGTTAGCAGGGAAAACCTGGGCAAGGCTGGGGGAAGGGCAGGCAAATAATGCCCATGAATGAGGTGAAGCGTTTCACTTCCTCTAGCATAAAGGCTTCTCTCCCCCACTCCAAGTAATGAGAGAGTAGGAGACTGAGCAGGCTTTGGCTTCCCTAAAGACCTAGTTTCATACTTTCTTCACAACAGTAGTATTTAAAACTTTCCTGTGCATCAGAATCATTTAAAACACCTGTTCAGATGTAGATGTTTCCAGGTCCTCATCTCAGTAGAGATCCAGACCCAGGTCTAGAGTGGGGTCCAGCAATACAAACCCCAAATGACCCTGCAACACAATGTCCAAGAACCCATTTTGAGAAACACTGCACTATACCGTTCATGACCATGATGGTTGATAACACGTGGTTATAACTTCGTGAGCTGCACTGGAGGAAGAAGGGGGCCGTGAGGTCTGGGTTGTACTTCCAGCTCTATCTCCAGGCAGTTAGCTGGGAGGGGGAGACCACTTTTCTGCTCTGGGCCACGGTTTCCCCATGTATAAAGCACGAGTGTTGATTCTGTAGATCTCCAACTTAACTTCAATTTTTGACATTTTCAGACAAAGGAAAATACAATGGGTTGGAAATGTCAGGTAGGGCTTCTTGCCTCCTAAACCAGAGTGACTCTCCGTAAGGCCTGAGATTGTGGATATACATGAATAAGAGCATAAAATCCAGTGCTTTCTGGAACTGGCTCGTTATAAGCAAATACAGTGAAAAGCTACTTAAAAGGTACAGGACGAGCCAGGCATGGAGCCCTTCTAGAGCCCGGCTTTTTTTCCCTAATCACGGCATTCACTATAAAAGCAGGGAAGTAATTCAAAGGGTGAAAGGAGAAACTGAAGCTAATTCCAAAGATTAACTTAGGGGCTCAAATAAATGCCCTGTCTGCCTCCTGGGAGCCCTCATTCACATCTATCCAGCTGCCTGAACTACGTACATCTGAAAACATTCCCATATAGAGGCTGCACGATAGCCTCCATATGATTTATTGGAAAGGCTTTTTTTTTTTTTAATTTATAAGAAGTCAGCACATAGCATTAGAAGAATGACCTCTGGGCTAATGCCTCTTTTTCCCCTTTGTTTTTTTTTTTAAACTCAACATTATAGAGGTAAATGATTTATATGCAATAAAATTCACCCATTTTAAGAGTTCAGGCTGATGGGTTCTGATGAATGTATATCCCACATAAGCACCACCACAACCAAGACAGAACACTTCCACCACCTCAAAGGGTTCCCTTTGTGCCATTTCCAGGTTAATCCCTGCTCCGCTTGGCTCCAGTCAATAATTGATCTGCCTTCTATCACTATAAATTAGATCTGTCTTCTCCAGAGTATCACAGAAATCAAGTCATACAGTATACACCCTTTTGTGCCTGGCTTGTCACGCACAACAAAATTTTATGATTCACCCATCTTATTGCATGAATCAGTTTTTAAATTATTTAAAAATAATTAAATCAGTTTTTAATTGCTGACTTTAATTGCTGATAGTACAACATCTTAAGGAGTAACCATATCTATCTATTCACCTAATAATGGCCAATTATATTGTTTCCAGTTTGAGGCTATTATAAATAAAGCAGCCATGAACAATCACGTACCAGTCTTCTTGTGAACATGGTTTCATTTCTCTTAGGTAAATACCTTTAGTGGAATGGCTGGTCCCATGGTAAGCGTATGCTTCATTTTATAAAAAATTATTAAACTATTTTCCAAGTGGCTGTCCCGTTTTGGCATTCCCACGAGCAATTTGTGAGAATTCTAGTTTTTCCATAACACTGAGCCATTAGAGCCAATCTAATGGGTGTCTAGTGCATCCATCGTGGTTTTAATTGGCATTTCCCTGATGACTAATGACGCTGGGCAACTTCCCATGTGCTTACTGGTTGTTATCTTCTTTTATAACATGTCTCTCTAAATCTTTTACCCATTTTTAAATTGAGTTTTTTGTTTTATTATTGTGTTGTAAGAGTTCGTGATATATATTCTGGATACAGTCCTTTGTCAGATGTATGTGCTGAGAATATTTTCTCTCAGTCTGTAGCTTTTTTTTTTTTTTTTTAATGGTGTCATTCAAAGAGCAAATGTCTTTAATTTTGATGAGTCCAATTTATTTATTTCTTGCTTTTTAGGGCTGCACCTGCAGCATACGGAGGTTCTCAAGCTACGGGTCAAATCGGAGCTACAGCTGTTGGCCACAGCCACAGCCACACCAGATCCAAGCTGTGTCTGTGACCCACACCACAGCTCACGGCAACACCAGATCCCTAACTCACTGGGCGAGGCCAGGGATTGAACCCACAGTCTTATGGTTCCTAGTCGGATTCGTTTCCACTGTACCACAACGGGAACTCAAATGTGTTGGTTTTTTTTTTTTTTTTTTTTCCAGGGCACCTGTGGCATATGCAATTTCCTAGAGGCTAGGGGTCGAACCAGAGCACAGCTACGGGCCTACACCAGAGCCACAGCAATGCCAGCTCCAAGTCTGCCACCTACACTGCAGCTCATGGCAACACCCAATCTCTGACCCACTGAGCAAGGTCAAGGATGGAACCCTCATCCTCATGGATACTAGTTGGATTTGTTTCCGCTGAGCCACAACAGGAACTCCCAATTTGTCTTTTTAAAAATAGTTTAGGCTTTTCTGTGTATTATATTTCTTATCTAAGAAAGTTCTGTCTACCTGAAGGTCGGAAAGATTTTTGGCTTCATTTTTTTCTAAAAGTCTTACAATTTTAGTTTTTATGTTTAGGTCTACGATCCATTTTAGTGCAGAGCGAAGTAAGGATCGAGGTCCATGTTTCCCCATGTGAACACCCAGCTGTTCCAGCATTGTTTGTTGAAAAGAAATATCATTTCCTTATCAAATTGCTTTGACATTTTTGTGGAAAATCAATGGCCAAATACATGCAGCTCTATTTCTAGGCTTTCTATTTTTGTTCATCTGCTCCCTCTCTATATACACTTTTGCCAATACAAAAGTGTCTTAATTACTGCAGTTTTACAATAAGTTAGATAATGTAAGTCCTTCAACTTTTCTCTTCTTTTTCAAAGTTGTTTTAACTATTCTAGTTCCTTTGCGGCTCCATAAAAATTTTAGAATCAGCCTGTAACCAAAAACAAGAAAAAACCAAGATGCTGAGATTCTGATTGAGATTGCACTGAATCTAGAGATCAGTTTGGAGAGAAATGACATAATTTCCTTCTTAAATGTTCAGCAGAATTCACCAGAGAAGTTATCAGGCCTGGAGTTTTCTTTATCATTATCATTTGATTTTGAAAATAGATACCTACTTAGATTTTTACTTTGTTCTATGTCGTCTTTGATAACAGGGTGTCTTTCACAGAATTTGTTCATCGCATGTAAGTTAAAATTTTCAGGCAAAGTTGTTAATAATATTCTATTATCCTTTTTTTTTTTTAATTGAGATAATGTTGGCCACTTAGCTGATTCAGCCTTGTTTCTGTGTGTCCTAATGTGTGCTGACCACTTTGGGAAACAGAAGCACCAAGACTTTCTCACCCTAAGAAGTAAAAACCGGAGCTCCCGTTGTGGCGCAGCGGTTAACGAATCCGACTAGGAACCATGAGGTTGCAGGTTCGGTCCCTGCCCTTGCTCAGTGGGTTAACGATCCGGTGTTGCCGTGAGCTGTGGTGTAGGTCAAAGACGCGGCTCGGATCCTGTGTTGTGTGGCTCTGGCGTAGGCTGGCAGCTTCAGCTCGGATTGGACCCCTAGCCTGGGAACCTCCATATGCCACGGGAGCGGCCCAAGAAATGGCAAAAAGAAAAAGAAAAAAAAGAAGAAGAAGTAAAAACCACCTATTCGATTTATTTCTAGGTACCCTTTCTACCTGCGTCTGTGTGAATAGCACATGTGAATAAATACCAGAATCGAAACTCAGTTCTTAGATATCCATCTTGCGGCACCCTGACTATGACGTCGGGTACTCTGGGGCCCTAATACTTTCCCCAAATCTCAGTTTCTTCCACTACTGCAGGACAAAAGTTTGCAGAATCCAATTGGGGGGCTATGGCTTCCCCAAGGAAAAGTCAACTATCTCCCGGGGCTCAGCCCTCGTGCCTTTCTAAATGAAACTCTATGAGTGAAAAAACCATTTCTGCATTTAACCTTTCTCTGAGCAAAAAAATGTGGCACCGTAGTCAAAAATACTGAATCAACTTCAACAATTTAATATCTAGAACTCATACGCCTATATTAAAACCCCCGTACCTATTCACCATGCCTGCCCTCTACAGAAAATTGGTACTTTATTTTTGTTAGAACCTTCAACTGTTCTGTAACCTAAACTGAAATGAGCTTTCCATAAACCAAAATAAAATTAATCTGAATAAATGTTTACCTAATCCAAACCTACATACTTTCTAAAACATCAACATAGAGTAAAATGAGATCATAAAATTGTATGATCTAAAAGGATTATAAGTACAAATTTCATTTGTAAGCAGTCCTGGGTTTACAATAGCTCCAAGTATTATCAAGAATATTATTTATGTTATTTCAGATGCACAAGTGTTTTGTAAGCTTCTTGAAAGCAGAGACAGAAAAGATGCATGATACAGTGGAAAACAAACAAGATTTAGAACCTGAAGATGTGGTTTCAGATTCCTGGCATTGCTTACTAGCTATGGAACCCTAATGAGTCATTTAACCTCTTTCAGCCTTAGTTTCCTCATTTGTAAAATGGAACAAATTCCCCCTACCTCATATGGTTACAGAGAGGAAAAATAAGGCAAAGGAGACATGTTTCTTAAAAAGTGTTACATGCAAATATAAACTTTATCTTCTAATTCTTTTGAATGTGTACTTCTTATTACCCCTGATGTGGGCATAATTCCCAGTAAGAGACCATAGTAGGTAACTGAAATTATTTCTTGCTGTCTATGTAGGAGAGTCTTAGTGGTCAATGAAACCACACACTCTAAGAAAAGTTAGCTATGGCATCCACATATAATCCTATAACTTTGAAAAAATGACGTTCTAGCTGAGTCACTGAGGGTGGCCTGTGGCAGCAGCAGTACCTGTGAACACCACCCTCTCATGTGCACCTGCAGCTGGATGGGGATCCTGGCTGTTATTCTCCACCAAAGGAATCAGAACTCCTGGAGGGGAGTTGATCCCACGTTGTGACATTTTAAAAAGTCAGGAGAGGTCTGAGTGTGTTTATTCAATAATAACAGCAAAGATGCTTTAAAACACACAGAGAAAAATGTCGAGGATGTTGGAAATTGGAAGAATTAGATTTAAATAAGTTCCAAATGGTGAAGTCATAACATTTTAGGCTTAAAACTAAGTTGAGCCTGTAAAACTGAGTTCATGATTTTCAAATGATTAAAGTACAGAAAAGAGTTTTTTTTTTTTTTAATACAAAATAAAAGTGACTATAATAGGATTTGGGTTTTTTTTTTAATTGATTTTGATAAGAAGGGCAGTTGATATACTGGATATTTCCTTTCTTTTGTTAAGCAATATATCTGATATAAAGTATAGATGTGTGCCTGTTTCTGTCTGTAGAAGCAGAAAAAGAATTTACACAGGAAACTATGAGTAAGTAGGAGGTCAGGAAAAAGTAGAAATCACAGAAAAACTAGGAAGGACTAATTAGCACTGGTGGTCACGCAAAAGGAGGAGGGATTGACACTTAAAAAAGCACTAGTGGTCATTTACACCGACCCAAGTAGAACGAGGGTCCAACATCATGTTCCCAAATACTACTTCAGCTTGCAGAGCAGAGCTGACTTCATGAATTCTTATTTTCTCATCTTCCAGCAGTGATCACCAGACTTGAGCATGCGTGAGAATTACCTAGCGGACATGCTGAAACGGACATTCCTAGACGCCAGAATTTCTGATCTTGAAGGTCTCAGGTTGAAGTAGGGTCTGAGAATTTGCATTTCTAACAACTTATCCAAAGATGCTGATGCTGCTGGTCCTGGTACCACACCCTGAGGACCACTTCTCTACATGCATCACTAATTATAATGATGCACTTACTGAAGCATAAGCTATAAGTTCTAAGTAACGGTAACATTCAGGTCACTATAGCACAATGACTTGACAGTGTTTTACAACCGTGGCTAAGAGAGAGACTAAAAAAAAATTCCTCATTTCAAAGGAAGAACTAAATGATAAAAGATAAAAACTTTCTATGTGAAAAGCATGAACTAAAAGTTGTATTAATGTAACAATCAAAGTTCATCTAGAAAAAGGAAACTCAGCTTCATAACGAGTGGCAGGAATCTAAAACACTGTGAGGAGACCCAGCCATGGACCCTAACCAAGGACCAGCCAGTTTATAACCGGACGCCGGGACTCTGACAATTTGAAAAGGTGTTCCCTTTACTTCCCATTCTGGTCAGGTGATTTTTTGGTTACTTCCCTGGGAAAGTCAAATATAACTTAAATCTTGGGAAGATATCAAAATAAGTATAGCAGGGGGTGGGGGGATGCACTGAGGATGGAAATGCTATAAAATTTGGTTGTGATGATTGTTGTACACTTTATGTAATAAAATTCACTGAGTAAAAAAAAAGTAAATTAAATTTTAAAAAACAACAGCAAAACCCCCACAAAATAAGTATAGCATGTACGTACAAAGATAATGAAGAAATTAATTAACCCCAAGGTGTTGATGTTTCATGATAAGACTAAGCACACACATACAAATAAGATCTGTAACCACCATATTCGTCTATGTCTTATTTACTATTTAAGGTTTTTGAAGTATCCAAGAGAATCAGCCAAATTAAACTTGTGGTGGCAATTACATTAAAGGGATCTAAACAAACCGGCAAGTAACAAATCATGTTTAAAAGGGAAAAAAATTAATTTTTGAAGTTTTGAATTTAAATATGAAAGAAAGTACAAATATATGACAGTATTCCCCTTTAGGCGCAGAAGCCTCTTGGAAGACCCAAATACCTCAGAGGCTGCTCACCTCAGCCAGAAATCTGATTGTCAGGAAAGGTTTCAGGAAGATGCTCCAGAGGAGGTGGTTCACTATCTCTTACGCTGCTGGTTTAAAAGTGGAATGTCGTCACCCAATCCAACACCCCGCTCCCGCCCCCCAAGTTCAACTGCAGTAGTGACCATCCAGTATGCAAAGGGGGGAAGAAAGTCAAATGTATTGAGCATGTACTTAGTACCATCCAATCTCAGTGCCTGGCTCCCTGTGTATGCTCAATAACCGTTATCTGTTATCCTAACACAGACAGTGTTAAAAAGCATAAAGAATTATAATAACTATGGAGCACAGAAGAGAGACTGGTTTATTGTGCCTTGGGAAGGGAGTCAAAGAACATGCCAGGGTGAAAGAGTAGGAAGAGATGCCATATTTCAAGCACAAGGAGGCACAGAATGACCCGATATCTTCTGGAAATGGCAAGTTCTTTTGCATGATCAGATCCTGGAAGCCCTTGAACACAGCCACGCCAAGGAGTATGGACTTATTATCTAGCGGATGGGAAGAAACAGGATCAGATCCAGGTTTTAAGAAAATCTAACTGAGCTACATACAATGCATCTTTTATAAATTTCAAAACCAGACAAAACAAGAGTGCTAAGGATACACATATCACAGTAAAGCTATAAATGAAAGCAAGACAGTGATTGCCACAGAGGTCATTATACTTGGAAGGGGGGAAAGGGCTGGAGTAAGAAGATCATGACTGGGAAGGAACGTACTGGAGTTTCCGAAGTGCAGTCAATTTTCTGACCTTGCAGGTAGTAATATGGGTATTTCCTTAGCTGAATGTATGCAACATACATATTTGCATGTGCATTATATTTCACAATAAAACACTGGAGAAAAATCAAGAGTTGGTCACACTACCAAGGGCTTAATTTCCAAAATATACAAAGAGCTCACACAGCTCAAGATGAAACAATCACAACAAAAACACAAACAACCCAATCAAAAAATGGGCAGAAGACCTAAATAAACATTAGTCAATCATAAAAAAGAACTCATACCATTTACAGAAAAATGGATAGACCTAGAGATTATCATACTAAGTGAGAGACAGACAAATATCATATCACATATATGTGGAATCTAAAATATAACACAAATGAACTTATCTATGAAACAGACTCACAGACATGGAGAACAGACGTGTGGTTGCCAAGGGGGTAGGCGGTGGGGGAAGGTTGGATTGGAAGTTTGGCATTAGCAGACGCAAACTATTCTTTATAGAATGTATAAACAACAAGGTCCTAGTGTATAGCCCAGGGAACTACATTCAAGACCTGTAATAAACCATAATGGAAAAGAATATAATGAAGAATATAAAAGAAGAGTTGGTCGCAATGACACAGGCAAGGAAAGAAAGCTTGAGTAAGGTAATTCATGGCCAGGACAGAAGGGGAAAAAAAGTATTTGAGAATCACTGAGAAGTTAGATTTCAGTAACCCAATAGAAATGGAAACTGACGGAAAGAAACAAATTGTGACTGTAAGATTTTTTAAGTTTCAAGTTTGGGAAACTGGATAGGCAGGGAAAATACTAAGAGAAGGAGACTTCATGCAACTTAAAAAAATTGTGATAGGATTCACGTAGCATAAAGATTCGCTTTAACGTGTACAATTCGGTGAGTATATTTCCAAGGTTATGCAACTACTGCCATTGCCTAATTCCAGACCGCGTTCACCACCCAAAAAGAAACCCCAAACTCACGTGCGCATTAACAGTCACTCCCTGAGCATCCCTGTTCCTCAACCCCCACGTGATGTTAAGAAAAATAAAAACCTGCCTAGTGGGTGAAAACTGTCCTGAGAGAGTAACAAGGACATTCCACTGGTCTCAGCAGTCCAAGCCCTGAGGAGATCTTGACGGGGCCTTAATTTCTGTCACCACAAAGAGGGGCGTTCTGGAGAAGCTGAGAACCTCCCTTCCTCCGGATGTAGAGAGGAAGGTCCTAGTCCGACCTGCACCGTGGACAGAGACTCAAGTCAACAGGGATCAAGGCGGCAGAGACAGGTGTCAGGTTATGGTGGCTTTTAACTAGTGGCAGTTCCACACCCTCCAGGGACGGAAACGTGTGTGGATGAGGTAGGGGCAAGTTATTGCAGTGGCTGGGGAGCATTCCATGCAGGAGACGGCAGGGGACAGGGAACACAGCCTCAAACAATGCATGTGGCAGTCCCCTGTAACAAAAAACTGTCCCACCCCAAATTCCAATAGAGCCCCACCTCTCCTTTGAGAATCCACAGGGGCAGAATTCCTATTACTTCTCCAAGTACAAAAACCAAAACGGAGAGTTATGATCTGTGCTTGGGAACCAGGCCCAGGCCCAGGCCCAGGCACGTGTGGTTAAGAATAGCACAGAGAACAGAAGATTTAAATTAGCTCACAGTGAAAAGAGAGTATTAATAGAAGCCCAGATATTAATAGTGACGAGTCTTTAGTTAGCTGAGGAGGACCTTGGCCCAGGGCTGTAATGTTAACCACCACTTCTCTTGAATCTGGCAGCATGTATTAGACGGCAGCCTTTACAGGAGAGGGTAAAGGATACGCTTGGTGGTTCCAATTATCCAAAAGAGGACCTGTGGGGGTGTGCCCTCCAGTCTCTCTTAAAAGGTTAAGAAGGCCCATTATGGAACTCTCGACCTAAGGGCAAGAGTTTGGTTTGTCTTCCCCCTAAAACATGCTCTCTCTCAACACTGATTTTATATGAAATTCTGCATGGGTCATCCCTTAGATTCCAGCACGGAGGACCCTGTTAAAATGAACACTTGGCTTTCAAACATTCATTATGTGTGAATCTCTGGGAAGCACACGCAGCAGCTGGAGACTGTCCTTTGATTCAAAGGGCTCCTACTCTAGGGGTGAACACAACTAAATAAAATACAATTCTTCTGTATAACATGTTGCAACAGAAATAATTTAATAGCTGGAAGTATGTCTTGGGGTCTGCTTTCCCACCTATGAACTGCATGAGCTTGGGATCTTCCTACCACCAACCTTCAACTATAAAATGAAGATGATAATCCTGGCAGCACTGTTGTGAAGTAGAAGAGAGAGGCTGGTTATTTTCTTTCCTTAAGTAAAGAGTACAAACGTTTAAACGATAAAGTTCTACTAGAGGACAGAAATGGGAAAGTTTATATATGATATGAGAACAGTTTAACAAAGGAGGAAGCATTTGAGCAAGGCTTCAAACACGTTTAGGATAGTAAATGTATTACACCTAAAGTAATCGTTTATGTAACATCTTCACGGAGCCACTGCTTCAGGCCAGGCCCTGGGCCAGGCAGTGGGGGGTTAATGACTTGACACTGGTTATTATATTGCTTTTATACTGCCTCAATACATGTGTTTCTTCATTAATTCTTTTTGCAAATATCTAAGTTGCAATTAGATTACCAGGGTAGCCAGGCATCTAGACTCAGGGAGAGGAGGTCACCAGGGATGGTGGGTCCTCAGAGAGGTTCCTGCTAGAAGCTCAGTGGGCCGAGTCAGGGGGAGACCAGACAGCTGAGACTCTGAGATGGGGTGGGAGACACAAGGAAAGAGGCATAGGTAAGCTCCACTGACACAGTTACATCTAAGAAATAATGCTGTGCCATGCTGGAGCTATTATTGACAGATATGAGGTTCACGCCTTGCTGTAAATGATGAAGAATTGACTTCCCTTTCAATTCTAGGCTTGGAAACAATGTTTTTTGTTTTGATTTGATTTTCAGGGCCACACCCTCAGCATATGGAGGTTCCCAGGCTAAAAGTCTAATCCAAGATACAGCTGCCAGACTACACCACAGCCACAGCAACGCCAGATCCGAGCCGTGCCTGCAACCTACACCACAGCTCATGGCAATGCTGGATCCTTAACCCAACGAGCGAGGCCAGGGATGAAACCCGAAACATCATGGTTCCTAGTTGGATTCGTTTCTGCTGTGCCACGATGGGAACTCCTGAATTTTTTTTTTTTTTTTTGGCATGTCTGTGTCATATAGCAGAATATCATGTAAGATGCCAGGAATCCAGTGACTGCCACGATCAGCTGAATGCCTCCTGGTGTTAATGTAAGTGCTGAGCCACGCTCTCCTACGGAGGAAGAGGAAGAAATGGAGGAAGAAGAGAAAGGAGGAAAAGGGGAAAAGAGAAATTATTTCCCTGTAATTCTTCAATAAGAACTATGTCTAGTCACTTATGAGGGAGCATGATAATGTGCGAAAATAGAATGTGTACGTGTGTGTAACTGGGTCACCATGCTGTACAGTAGGAAAAAAAAACTGTCTTGGGGAAATAACTATTAAAAATAATAATAAAATGGGAAAAAAATAATAAAATACAGGGAAGGCTGGCCTTAGCAGCTGAGGAGAGAGGGAGGAGGTTGCAGGGCGGAAAGACGCTGCCCTTTGATGCACACAGCAACCAATCAGAGATCATCCTTTGGTGCACAAAGCAACCAATCGGAGATCGTTTCTCAGACTCAAGTTAGAAGTGAGAGTTCAGATAAATGAGGCCACCACTGCTGCTTTTGAACACAGCAGAAGGGGAGAAGGGATTTATGAGGAATGACAAAAAAAGAGCTTGTTAGGAGTCAAACAAAATAATAAGTCCAGCACTAGAGCTCCTCTCATCGCCAAAGCAAAGATGGCCCTGATGAGCAGGCCAAGGGCTGCTCTGAAGATAAAGGGATCACCAAGGAGTCAAGAGAGAAGGATCCTGGCAGGGATAAAACTCGAAAGACGTCCAGCGTTTCCAGTGGTAGCAGCAGCACCAGGTGTCGGTCCAGCGCAGGCTCCAGCAGCCGCTCTAGCGCCTGGCAGCAAGCTGCTCAGGAAGCTGGGGCACATTCTGCAGCCCCAGCACCTGCAGTTCCTCTGGCCTTCAGACCTGACAGCAGGCTGCGTTCCAACCCCATACCCATACCCCGAAAAAGAGATGGAAAGGAAAAGGTGGAGCCCTTCCCCCTAAACCCACTGAAGTGCACACTGGGAGGCTCCCCAGGAAGGTGACCAGGGATCCCATCGTGGAGATATTCTCTACCCATGGAAAATCTAAATGATGGACATGCCTGTAGAAAAGATGCACCCTTATGGGTCTAAAGGCTACGCATACGTGGAGCTTGAGAATCCAGATGAAGCAGAGAAGGTGCTGAAGCACAAATGGAGGACAAATCGATGGCCACCACTGTGCTGGTCCCCTAGCCTGGGCCACCCTTGGGGAATTCTGCCCTTCCAGGAGAACGCGGCACAGGTCACCCCCATCGATGAGGAGGTCACGCACCCCTCCTTGCAGGTTCCCCCGACTATTCCAGTGGCCACAGGAGCCACTCCAGCTCCACCTCCTCTGACAAGCAGGGCTACTGAAGCTTGACCACTGTGACTTGTACCCATCGAACTCACTTCTGTCACTTTTCTGGATGAGTAGCAACAGGAAAGAGGTCCCTCACTCAGGGACAGGCTCCAAAGGTGAGGGCAGCAACTGAAACATTTCCTCTGGGGCAGAGTTCCACCTGCAGGAAGGTTGTTGGTTTGGGGTCGTGCCTATAAAGAGGCCCTTGTTTTCTAGTTCCTGAGAGTCAGTCTGGTGGCAAAGCTAGCAGGGATGAGCAGGGGGCTCCAGGTGGTGGTACAGTCTCAGCCTGGGAGCAGGTTTTTCTATTCCACAGATGACCTGGGGCCAATCTGGTGGCCAGGTCTATGCTCTAACCTGTTGGTCTGCAGAATCCCTTAGGAAAGGGTGTGCTTTCAGGCAGCTGCCATTCCTGTTAGCCCGGCCCTGTTCCCCTGCTTGAGTCTCCTTCTGACCTTAGGGTCAGAAACTCTCCTTTATCAGCCCCAAATGGTTCTTTTCACATGTACTAAATGCACATGCATGCACACACTCAGCCCACGTCTCCCTCCCGTGCTTTTTCTGAAATTGGTGAGCAAGCTGAGAGCCAGCTCTGCCAGGTCATCACGGGATCTTGTGTTGTGTATTCATGGTGGTCTTGCAGGTTACCTTGGCAACATGTTCATTGCTTTTTGGCTTTATTGTACAGTGAATGTTATAAATTTTGTTCTGAGTTTTGTAACTTTGCAGCATTTTAGATATCATTGTGCCTGCACTTTGCTGTATAGAGTAAAAGGTTTGTATTGAATAAACCCAGGATTAGAGTGAAAAAAAAAAAGGGAAAAGTAAGAGGGAGATTATTTTGCACTTTCTCCAAGCTGTGTGGTATTTATGTATAAGAATAATAACTACATACATTTACTCCATGTCAGGCACTGAGCTATGGTACTGTAGCTATATTTCATCCTTACAACCATCCTATGAGTAGTTACTATTATTATCCCATTTTAAAGATGAAGCAACAGGAGCATGAAGCAGCTAAATAACTTAACCATAGATAAGAAAACCTATGAAGTGCCAAAGCCAGGACTCCTGACTTTTTTCCTCTGAGCTCTTCTTGCTAACCAAGCCTTCCTCTTTTAAACTCAGACCTGCCTTTACAGCTTTCAGCCAAGAATTTCTCCAACTTCTTAGGTCTGAAGTATTAGGACTCTCAACGATGGTAGGAGAAACAGGAACTGAAAATAAGACATTATTCAACAATACACGGCTTTCTGTTGACTCTTACCATTAGAGAATCTTTAAGTGGTGATCTACCAAGGAACCTGGGTTCAATCCTCAGTCTGCTCTTTACCGTGTGATCGCGGGAAAGGTCCAAGACCTCTCCAAGACTCCTCAAGAAAGTATCACCTGCTCTGTTTATCTGAGGAGATTGTCATGAGAATCAGAAGTGCATAAGCATTAGCGTGACCTCTGGGACCACTCGGAAGATTTTTTTAAAGTTCTTCAAAGGGTTTGGATCAATGCAGCTGCCAGATAAACAAAGTGTTACCCATTACAATAAAGCAGATAGTCCTGGGACTGGATCAGATCCTGGATTGCAGAGAATATTAATAGCCACTCTTGCTTTGCATGTGAGCCTATGTAAAGCAGCTCATGTGATTTCTGTCTGACTCAGATGCTCAGTGAATGGTTCCTTTCCTTGGCCTTCCACCCCCACCCCTCCCCTGCCTTTGTGCTTTTATGGGTGAATTACCAGGGACTTGATATTCCAGAGGTTAAGGAATAGCCTAGTTAGGAATGGAACAAGAACTGTCTGGTAATCCCCCAACTCAAGATTGTTGGGGATCATGAGCAAGACTCACAGCCTCCCTGTGACTTTTTTTTTCCAGCCCCCAAAGAGGCTGATTCTTTTGTTCAGGGTACACCATGGAGTCCTGCCAAATGCAAATAAACTGTCTATGGGGCACATGCCAAGCTATGCTGGGAGCAGGCTCATTACTGCCACAGTCACTACAACAAATAACAACAAAAGCCTCTAGGTGCAAATTAGCACACATAATAAACTTAATTCAAGAAACACTGAAGAGATCCTTAGTTGCATTTTAATTTACATGGCACCATTTATCACACAAGTGCCCTGGGGCCTCTGCAAATTGAAAATAAGACATCGGTACAGATTAGCTTCTACTATGCCTCAGTGATCTTACCAACTTAAATCCACTATCACACACGCATACACATGTGTGTACGCGGATGCACACTGACACTCGCCCACACACAGTGAAGGGAATGTAGAGAAGCTTGCAGAAAGAGTAACTAAGAGAACTCAGTCTCGAAGTTATGAGAGAAGTCTCTGTTCTAGCCCTAACTGGATTATTCCTTAGCCTCTGGACTTAGAAGTATCAAGACTCATGTAATTCACTCATTAAAGCACAAAGCCAGGAGGGGAAGTAAAGGAGTCATCCATGGCCCCCCTGAGTCGGAGAGGAATCACATGAGGTACTTTACATCGGACTCACATGTAAACGGGAGTAGTTACTAATATTCCCAACAGTCTGAGGCAACATTATTGTGATGGAACTTTCAAGCCTCTTCTGCAAAGTAACAGCCAGTGTGTTACAAGAGGGACAAAGCACCAGAATAATAATGGCTGGCACGTGAGCATCAATATGATGTGTCAGTATGGTGCTCAACTCTGCTCATGTACACTGATTGTCAGTACTCACAGCCACCTGGGAAGTACATGATATTATCTTCATTTTGTGGATGAACAAACTGAGTTGTTTCAAGTGGTAAGCATCTTTCCTGGTCAGTCACCCAGGTCAAGTCCCACCTCAATCTTCTATCTGGGTGACCTCAGCCAAAGCCCTCAATGCTGCTGTGCTTTAGCATCCTAACAGTGAAATGGAGGTAAGACCAGTCCTCCCTGCCACTCATAAAATGTTGCAAGGGCTACATGTTAACAGAATAGGAAGGGGCAAGTAAAAGTATCTCGTCTTTTCCTAAGTAGACTGCCATCCACGGCAGGCAGAAACCATGTCACATGATCTTTTAAAATCCCTCCAAGTAAGGCGGAAATGCACATGCTGAATGGTTATGCGTTCATAATCACTATGAACAAAAACTGTCCAGTCATCTTTTCACCATATTTACTGAGCACCCACTTCTGTTGGTGGCACGTGCCAATGCTGTGGCGATGTAGAGATGAACATGGGGCCCCCAGAAAACACAGCACTGCACTAGAGGCAGCGAGACTAAAATGACCTTGTGGTTAAAGGTAGGACTTGCTTCTGGAGCCCTGAGACCAACACAGCTCAAGTACAGGTTCACGGTGGCTGAAAGGAAATCACACAGAGAAGGCTGAGAAGACAGGTTGGGACAGACTGTGGAGAGGCTTTAAATGACCCTCCTAAAAGAATTTCACCAGAGTCAGCAAACTGAAGGAGCTACCCTAGGAGAATCAGAGAAGTACAGGCAGCCGAGGGAAGAGGAGAGTCAAGGGGCAGAAGTAGAAGTGCCCTCAAGTGCCTTCAGAAGCTACTGAGTCCCGCTCAGGGCTAGCTGCCTGTGCAGTTTATCTTCCTCCCTCTCCATTCCCTTCTTCCCCTCACTTTACATCATAAATGGTCTTTTTCCTCTTCTTTTATGCCTGTGGCTTACCTAGGTTACCAAGGGCCCAGAAATAATTCAACTTCTATTTTCTCATCTATAAGACAGTCATAACACATCCCAGGATTATCATGCCTATAAAATGATGGAACAAATGGTGATGGGAAAGCGAGAATGAACATGGACTTCATAGACCATGTACAAAAAAAATTAACTAAAAATGAATCAAAGACTTAAATGTAAGATCTAAAACTACAAAAACTCTTAGAAGAAAACATACAGGGAAAGCTCCATGATGTTGGAATTGGCAATGATTTCTTGGCTATAACCCCAAAAGCACAGGTAACCAAATAAAAAAAATAGGTCAAGTGAACTACGTAAAAATTAAAAACTTCTGTGAATCATAGGACACAATCAAAAAACCAAAGAGACAACCCATGGAATAAGAGAAATAGTTGCAGATCATATATCTGATTTTAAGGGGTTAATATCCAGACTATAGGAAGAACTGTTACAACTCAGCACAGCAACAAAAACAACCTGATTAAAATGTAGGCAGAGGATTTGAAGAGACATTTCTCCAAAAAAGATATTCAAATGGCCAATAAGCACCTGAAAAAATCCTCAACATCACTAATCATTATGAAAATGCAAATCAAAACCACAGTGAGATACTACCCCACATCCATCGAGATGACTGCTTTCAAAAAAATTGAAAATAACTAGTGTTGTTAATGATGTGAAGGAAGTGGAACCCTTGGACACTGTGGTGGGAATGGAAGATGGTTCAGCTACCATGGAATACAGTCTGGTAGTTCCTCAAAAAAATTAAAAATAGAATTTCCATATGACCTAGCAATCCCACTTCTGAGATTATACCAAAAAAGAACTGAAAGCAGGGTCTTGAACACTATGTGTGTACCCATGTTCACAGGAGCATTATTCAAAATAACCAAAAGGTGGAAGCAATCCAGTGCCCTTGCATGGATGAGTGGAGAAATAAAATGTAGTATATACATACAATGGAATATTATTCAGCCTTGAAAAGGAAGACCATTCTGACACATGCTACAACAGGGATGAACCTTCCAATTTTATCCTTAGGAAATAAACCAATCACAAAAAAGACAACTCCTGCATGTTCCACTTATAGGAAGTACGTAGAGAGGTCAAACGCATAGACACAGCAAGTAGATGGTAGTTGTCAGGGGCTGAGGGAATAGGGAGTTATTGTTTAGTGGGTACCCAGCTTTGGTTTTGCAAGATGCAAAGAGTTCTAGAATGGGTGGTGGTGAAGGTTGCACAACAATGTGAATTTAATTAATGCCACTGAACGTGTACACTGAACAACGGTCCGGTTGCTAAGTTTTTTATGTGGGGTATTTTACTACAATTTCTGGAAAAGGAGTAAGTTTCTAAAAATAAAAATAAGTTAATACATATAAAGAACCCAGGCGCTCCCGTCGTGGCGCAGTGGTTAACGAATCCGACTAGGAACCATGAGGTTGTGGGTTCGGTCCCTGCCCTTGCTCAGTGGGTTAACGATCCGGCGTTGCCGTGAGCTGTGGTGTAGGTCAAAGACGCGGCTCGGATCCCGCGTTGCTGTGGCTCTGGTGTAGGCCGGTGGCTACAGCTCCGATTCAACCCCTGGCCTGGGAACCTCCATATGCCGAGGGAGTGGCCCAAGAAATAGCAACAACAACAACAACAACAACAAAGACAAAAAGACAAAAAAGACAAAAAAAAAAGAATCCAGAAAAAAAAAACCCAACACAACAAAAGCACTTGGCAATGAACCTTAGTTCCTTCCTCTCCTGCTGATGCAATCCTTTATTTCAAGGTTCTTTTCTACTTACCTAAGGGGTTCAGACCGCATCAGGTTTTCCTAGCTCTGCCATTAAATTTGGCTGTGCAACACAGGGAAAGTTCCTTCTCTCACTGAGCTTTGGGATTTTTTTTTAATCATTTTTTTTTAAAAGGGGAAAAAAAAGGATTATACTTCGTTCCCTTTCAGATCTAAAAAGTAGAACCCACTGAAGGTTAAAGAGATTAAGAACAGGCTCCAGAAAGGAAGGAAATGAATTATATTTGAGCACATATTATGTGCAAAATATTGTGGTAGGGGCTGGGGGATTCACAAATACAAATACCCAACAAGAAGGATAACTCCTGATTTTGGGAAAACAAACGTTGATCTCACCATCTATGGCATAGGTTACAGGAGAGAGAGTGGTGAACTGCTAGGGGAAAATCGAGGAAAATCCAAAAGGTGATCATTGAGGGACCCTGATATTTGAGGAGGGAGGTGAGGCATTAGAAAGAGTTAAGTAGATTGAACAGAGGAAGAAGGGCAAGCAGGGCAGAAGGATCAAGACGAGCCCCTTGGAGAGAATGGATGCACGGGTCAGGGCAGAGTCCAAAGGAGAGGTGGAAGCCAGACTGAAAAAGCAGCTTGGGGTCGTGGTGCTAAATGCCAAAACAGCTGGGCAGAGGGACCTGGAGTTTATGCTGAAGGCAGTAGGGAAGCAGTGACAGTTGAAACTGGAATGACAAGACCCGACGTGCACGTCATAGAAATATTACTTTGGCAACGGTGAACTAGAGGGCAGATTAAGGGAGACAGGAAGCTATTGCCGTCGCCCAGACAAAACAGGATGAGGGCCTGAACCACAGCAGGGGCCGTGGCAGTGGGCAAGGGCAGGGAAGAAAGCTTTCTTTGCTTCATGCAGCTCCCATAGATAAAGGCAGGAATGGCGAACTCCAGAAGGTTGGTTCTTACACATTACAGACCTTGAACCACGTTCTTAATTCTAAACAGTTTTTGACTAATTCTGAATGTCCCCAGGTCCAGGGCAATCACTCAAAGGGAGGAAACTGGCATAAAAGTTAATCTGTTTCAGCTGCTAGGCTGCCCTCACCCCTGCCCCCCTTCTCAACAGAAATAATGCAAGGCAGCAATGGAAAAAGGAGCATCTGGCTGCAGTAAAGACCCATCCCTTCCCATGCTGGAGCTGTTGGCTCATCCTTGGAAATCACAACAATCAAGAATGGAGAATCGTTCTTTTCATCCCTTCTCACAGCATTATCCCAGCAGCCTCATCCCCTAACAATGGTGTGGTTTGTGTTATGTTTTCCCTCCACCACTGCCCCCCACCCCCCCACAACGGCACAACAGAGATGCTGTGCCCCAGGGGCCACTGACGTTGTGAGCCTCACAGCCTCTGAACAAGTCTTTGAGGGGTAGGATGCTCCTTCAGAAAGAGCTGCTTGAAGCACTCACTGGATTATGAAGATTTAACAACATTAACTAAAAAGCATGGGGAAGCCCATTCCCCCCTCCTCCTCTAGTAAACTAGCAAAAAAGATTTTAATGACATTTCCCAGGGGTGGTCAGTGTGTGATTAAACAGACACCCTTGTCCATTGCTCCAAGCTATTTGTTGATATGATGTGTTTGGAAAACAATTTGGCAGTATTTCAAAAGCCTGAAAAATGTTCATCTCCTTTTGCCCAATAAATCTCATTTCTGGCAAGTGACGAAGGGAATAATTCAAAGAAAAGAAAACTCTATATGCATAAAGATACGAAGTACAGCACTAGAAGGGAAAAAAAGTGGTAAAGTTTCTATTCTTCAGAATTTTTTTCTCCCATACGCTCTGTAATGGTGGTGACCTCTATGGCTCTTGACAGAATCAGATTAAACAACAGAAACTACAATCTCTCTTTCACCTTCATATACATCTCAAAGAATACTTGCTGTAGAAAAACTTACCACATAATTAACCAAACTCACCAACAGTTACATTCGAGGCTTTCTACTCATTTTATAGGATAACGAATTATTATTAAAAATTCATTTAACATAATTGGAATTCCCATCGTGGCGCAGCAGAAACGAATTGACTAGGAACCATGAGGTTGCGGGTTCAATCCCTGACCTTGCTCCATGAGTTAACGATCCAGTGTTGCCTTGAGCTGTGGTGTAAGTCGCAGCAGCTACTGCTCCAATTCAACCGCTAGCCTGGGAACCTCCATAAGCCACAGGTGCAGCCCTAAAAAGAAAAAAAAAATCATTTAAAATAATGAACTAATTTACACATTCGGTATTTCACCCTGTACTAGGCACTGTGTAGGGGCTGAGGATATAGCAGTAAATCAGATGTGGTCCTTGATTTCAGAGCCTAGTACTTAGCAGAGACGTCAACAAGAAACAAGTATGATAACAAAGCACAATCAGTATTGTGATAAACAGAAGTACAGTGTGCTAGTGGAATGAATAGCAAGAGGTCCTATCCCCACTGAAGGGGTCGGGAAAAGCCTCTGGGAAGGAGTTATGGCATTTGGACCTCATCCTCAGGACCACAGAAAATACTGGAGTTTCTAATAGCATGGCTTTTGTTCTGGAAAGACCACTCTGGATGCTGTGTGAAGAGCTGGAGAAGAGTAAGACTAGGGCAGGCACATCCACTGAGAGGCCCTTACAGTCCCAGTGAGAAATGATGGCGGCTTGGACTACAGTGGGGGCAATGGAGAGGAAGAGAAGATAAAGCAAAAGAGATATTATTTAGTCACCATCTTCAGCTTCTTAGTGATTGCTGGAATGGGAGGGTAACAGACTTCCAGCCTGAGCCAACTGTGACATCTACCGAGGCCAGGTTTCCTGGAGCATGAGGAAATTTGGTAGAGGGTCGATGACACTCAGCATAGTTTTAGACATTCAGAAGTGGAAAGTCTTTAAGACATCCTCACGGTATTGAATTCTATGCCAAGAATTTGGTCCTCAAAACGCATCCGTGGGCTGGAGATACAGATTTGGAAGCCATCAGCATACAGGGATGGTAACTGAGGCACTGGGAGTGGATATGAGCCTCATTGTATCAGGGGTTTACTGAGCGCAGCACAGCACTAACTGCTAGGAGACGGGAAAGAAGAGGAAGTGTTTCCCCAGATCACTCCTTCCCGGATGTCTTCCCATGACCCTAAGCTAATGGAAAGACTGCTTCCTTCTGCTACTGCATGCACTTACATGCACTTACCACGCTGTGCTATACATGTTGGCTGATTTACTCATCTACAGATTGTAAGTTCCTTGCAGATGGGAACCATGTTTCAAATCTCTCCTCTCAGCCCACAGCAGTGTCTGGAACACAGTATGCGTGTTTAGTGTTTGCAGAATTGATGCTGTAATTAGGAAATGTAGCATAGATTACACTGCAATTACTCTTAACACTTTTGTTTTATAAACATTATATTGGAGAAGGCAGAAGACTGTACATTTTTTAACCCAATTTTTGGTTTAGGACAACTTTTCATAAGTACTCCACTTGCAGAAGAAAAAAAAAGATGTGCTCTTAAATTGTTAAATTATTTCCACCTGCTGTCAGGTCTTTGGCCATAAGCACATACCACTAAGCTCTGGACTGAGGGGCAGTAACCTCTAGCATCCACATAAGAGAAATTCCTTTTGATCCCAAGTGGTGACTTATTAGCTTTTATTTACTCCTGGTGTCGTGACAGAGGACAGTCCAAGAGACTTACACATATTTGGTCTCTGTCTGTAAGTGTGCCTGTGAACTCCAACAGCATAGATTACCAAGAAAGGTTTGGACAGAGGATAAATCCAGATAAAACCTTAGGCATAGGTAAGATTAAATATTTATATTCCATTCAGATAGGAGATTAAGTGCAGTGGAGCAGAGGAGAGGACAGAGGAAAAGCGAAAGTCAAGGGAGTATAATGGTTAGAAAAAGAGAAGGGCTAGAGGCAAAGCAATGGCTAGTTGTTTGGAAGCCTGGGGGAAAAAACCCAAACAAACCTCAATCTAACATAACAGCCTAAAGGAGAATATTCCAGAGGTCAAATGATGGGCGAGGCACTGGGCTAAGTGATTTACATGCAATCTCTCAATACTGACTAGAATACTACCAGGTAGGGATCCTTAGTCCCATTTTACAGATAGCATAGCTGAGGCTCAGGGGAGTAGAGTAATTCCACAAAGATCTCCTGACACTCAAATATTTCAAATGCAGAAGACTCTAAAGCAAGAATTATGCATCTGGATAAAATTCTGTAGGGGGATAGTCATTTTCATTTACGGCTGTGGTCAGTTAATCCAAAGTCAACGACTTTGTAGCCATGTGCTGGAGTCAGCTTTTATCTGCTCATGAAAGCTGGTAATTGTTACATTTTCAGCAATTCTGCAACCCAGTTGACTTCACCTTTGTAATATGAAATCATATTACATCATGGAAACTGGCAAATCAGGGCTGCTCTTTTTTTTTTTTTTTTTTTTTCCTGAGAACCGGTTGTTAAAACCTTTACCAGCACACCGCTGCTTGAGATGAGAGGGAATGACTTATCTCCCTTGTCAAGTCTCAACTCATGGTTCTAGTTGCTCGGTGGACTGTGCTGAGAAGTATTCTGAGACTTCATTTGTGGTTATCTGTCAAAAACAATCTCTACCAACCAAAGTGATGTCTATTATGGGCAGAGAGGGGGAAGTGGCAGCAGCTATGCCTTGTACCTTCCACCCTTGGCACAATCAAATTCTCTATTTTAGGAGTTCCCGTCGTGGTGCAGTGGTTAACTAACCTGACTAGGAACCATGAAGTTGCAGGTTCGATCTCCGGCCTCGCTCAGTGGGTTAAAGATCTGGCATTGCCGTGAGCTGTGGTGTAGGTCGCAGACACGGCTCAGATCTCGCGTTGCTGTGGCTGTGGTGTAGGCCGGTGGCTAAAGCGCCTATTAGACCCCTCGCCTGGGAACCTCCATATGCCGAGTGCAGCCCTAGAAAAGACGAAAAGATAGAAAAAAAAAAATTCTCCAATTTTAGAGATGAAGAAACCGAGACTAGAGAGGGAAGGTAATTTGCCTGAAGCCACACAGTGAATCAGCAGCAGAGGTGATACTAGATGTCAAATAATCTGACTTGTAGTTGCTTGATCTTTCCAGGATAGAAGAGACACCAGGAAGTTGAGGCACTTTTAATTTAGCCAATATCTGTATTAATAACATTGAGCAACATCATAATGACAGTCACCACTTAGAGGCATGTTGCAGAGGACACACAAGCACACAGTGAGGGGTGGATTAGAATGAACTTCTGGCTCTTTCAGCCCTGAAAGTTTATGATGGCAGGTTTCTAAGAACTCTATCTTTGCTCATATGCACCTTCTTCCTGACCACAGAAACTACTACTAATAACCTAAAGTGTGCGATTTCTAAGAATCTTACATGACTTAGCAGCACCAGCACCCTGACAGCCACTGCATCGTTAGGAGTCAAGAGATAGAGAGATTATACTCAGAGGGTGATTTTACCAGAAGCCATGAAAAGAAGCATACCACGAAGAAAAAAGAAAATTCACAATCGCCTACTCATATGAACTTCAGGAATAAGTTATACCTAAACCATTTTTTATCATTTATTTTTAAACACTGTACTTTTTTTTTTTTTTTTTGTCTTTTTGCCATTTCTTGGGCTACTCTCATGGCATATGGAGGTTCCCAGGCTAGGGGTCTAATCAGAGCTGTAGCCGCTGGCCTGCACCAGAGCCGCAGCAACTCGGGATCCGAGCCGCATCTGTGACCTACACCACAGCTCATGGCAATGCTGGATCCTTAACCCAGTGAGCAAGGCCATGGATTGAACCCGCAACCTCATGGTTCCTAGTCGGATTCGTTAACCACTTCACCTCAACGGGAACTCCTAAACACCGTACTTGTGAAGTAACATGGCTTAAGAATCGAGAGGTATAAAATGGCAAACAGAAGTCTCCTCCCACCCTAACCCCAGCCATCCTGTTCTTTGCTTTGTAGAGATAATCATTGTTACGACTTTGTGTTTAATTTCAGAGATTATTTTGCAACAGTAAATACATATACACACACACACACATATACTATTTCTACTTTCTAATATAAATGGTCAGAGAGTATAATTCAGTATCTTTACAAAGGATGTAACAGAGGTTCACTTTTTTTTTTCCACTTAAATTTTTATATTGGAGCCTAGGAGTTCTCATCGTGGTGCAGCAGAAATGAATCTGACTAGTAACCATGATGTTGTGGGATTTATCCCTGGCCTCACTCAGTGGGTTAAGGATCCGGCATCGCTGTGAGCTGTGGCGTAGGTCACAGACATGGCTTAGATCTGGCATTGCTGTGGCTGTGGTGTAGTCTGGCAGCTGTAGTTCCGATTCGACTCCTAGCCTGGGAACCTCCATATGCCACAAGTGCAGCCCTAAAGAAGCAATTAAAAAAAATTATCTTCTTCAGTACCCAAAGAGCTGCTTTTACTTTCTATGGAAGATGCTTCTAAACTTGTGAACTATGGAGTTCCCGTCGTGGCGCAGTGGTTAACGAATCCGACTAGGAACCATGAGGTTGCGGGTTCGGTCCCTGCCCTTGCTCAGTGGGTTAACGATCCGGCGTTGCTGTGAGCTGTGGTGTAGGTTGCAGATGTGGCTCAGATCCCACGTTGCTGTGGCTCTGGCGTAGGCCGGTGGCTACAGCTCCGATTCGACCCCTAGCCTGGGAACCTCCATATGCCTGCCACGGGAGCGGCCCAAGAAATAGCTAAAAAGACAAAAAAAAAAAAAAAACTTGTGAACTAGTCAGAACAGCTGTCATTTTTAGGCAAATGCCTTATTTTAAATCATCACAACTTGATATCAGAGGAACACTAGCAAGCCCAAATACTATTCAAATGAGAAAGTTACTCCAGCTCATATTGATAAACTTTTAGGGGGGGTTTGTTTTTGCATTAGTTTGATTTGCTGTATGAAATGAAATGACGATACATTGTGGTCTCAGGTCAGTATCAGTAGTAAACTCTATTGACACAAATTTGTACATTTTTTCCCCTGTGGATTAAAAAGTCTAAATAAAGAGCAAATACCTGAAATTATGCCCAAGGCAACCTACAGATTTGATGTAATCCCTATCAAATTACCAATGGCATTTTTCACAGAACTAGTATAAGAAATTTCATTTGTATGGCAATACAAATAATCTTGAACAGCCAAAGCCATCCTGAGAAAGAAAAATGGATCTGGAGGAATCAGGCTCCCTGACTTCAGACTATACTACAAAGATACAGTCATCTAAACACTATGGTGCTAACACAAAAACAGAAATATAGATCAGTGGAACACGATAGAAACCCCAGAATTAAACCTATGCACCTATAATCAACTAATACATGACAAAGGAGGCAAGAAAACAGAATGGAGAAAAGATAGTCCCTTTAATAAGTGGTGCTGGGAAAACTGGACAGCTACATGTAAAAGAATGAAATTAGAACATTCCCTAACACCATAGACAAAAATAAACTCAAAATGGATTAAAGACCTAAATATAAGACCAGATACTATAAAATTCCTAGAGGAAAACACAGGCAGAACACTCTCTGACATAAATTGCAGCAACATATTTTCAGATCCACCTCCTAGAATAAAGAAAATAAAAACAAAATAAACAAATGGGACCAAATTAAACTTAAAAGTTTTTGCACAGCAAAGGAAACCATAAATGAGATGAAAAGACAACCCACAGAATAGGAGAAAATATTTACCAATGAAGTGACTGGCAAGAGATTAATCTGCAAAATATACAAACACCTCCTGCAGCTCAATATTAAAAAAAAACAAACAAAAAACCTGATCAAAAAATGGGCAGAATATTTAAATAGACATTTTTCCAAAGAAGACATACAGATGGGCAAAAAGACATGAAAAGATGCTCAACATTACTAATTATTAGAGAAATGAAAATCAAAATATTATGAGGCCATCTTATACCAGCCAGAATGGCCATCATCAAAAATTCTATAAACAGTAAACACAGGCGAGGATGTGGAGAAAAGGGAACCCTCCTACACTGTTGGTGGGAATGTAAACTGGTACAACCACTATGAAAAACAGTATGGAGGTTCCTCAAAAAATCAAAAAGAGAACTACCAAATGATACAGCAATCCCACTCCTGGGCATCTATCCAGAGAAAGCCATAATTCACAAAGATACATGTGCCCTAATGCTCACTGAAGCACTATTTACAATATCTAAGACATAGAAGCAACCTAAATGTCCATTGACAGAGAAATGGATAAAGAAGATGTGGTACACATATACAATGGAATACTACTCAGCCATAAAAAAGAATGAAATAATGCCATTTGTAGCAACATGGATGGACCTAGAGATTATCATATTAAGTGAAGTTAGACAGTGAAAGACAATCACATGATATCACCTACATGTGGAATTTTTTTTTTTGTCTTTTTGCCTTTTCTAGGGCTGCTCCTGCGGCATATGGAGGTTCCCAGGCTAGGGGTCTAATCGGAGCTGTATCCACCGGCCTACGCCAGAGCCACAGCAACACGGAATCCGAGCCGTGCCTGCGATCCACACACCACAGCTCATGGCAACGCCGGATCCTTAACCCACTGAGCAAGGGCAGGGACCGAACCCGCAACCTCATGGTTCCTAGTCAGATTCATTAACCACTGCGCCATGATGGGAACTCCCTACATGTGGAATCTGAAAAAAAAAAAAAAGAAAAAGGATACAAATGAACTTATTTGCAGAACATAAACAGAGTCACAGACTTTGAAAACAAACTTACGATTACCAAAGGGGACAGGTGTAGGGGAGGGATGGACTGAGGGTCTGGGACTGACATATGCATCCTGTGACATATGGAATGACTGGCCAACATGGTCCTGCTGTGCAGGACAGGGATTTCTATTCAATATTCTGTGATAATCTACATGGGAAAACAATCTGAAAAAGAATGAATGTGTGTGCATGTATAACTGAACTTTGTTGTACAGCAGAAATTATTACAGCATTGTACATAAACCATACTTCAATTTAAAAAACCCCTGAAATTACGGTCACGAAAGTTTTCTTTTTTTCTTTCTTTCTTTTTTTTCTTTTATCTTTTTAGGGTCACACCAGTGGCATATGGAGGTTTCCAGACTAGGGGTTGAATTGGAGCTACAGCTGTGAGCCTACTCCAGAGCCACAGCAACACGGGATCCAAGCCATATCTTTGACCTACACCACAGCTCACAGCAATGCCGGATCCTTAACCCACTGAGCGAGGCCGGAGATCGAACCTGCAACCTCATGGTTCCTAGTCGGATTCGTTTCCATTGTGCCACGATGGGAACCCCATCATAAAAGTTTTCTAAAAGGCTTTCCTGTAGGAAAGGAAATTGTTGCTTTAAATTAGGTTCATCCTATTCTAGAAAAGATTCAGGTTATGTCTTCCTTGTCTGTGGAGATGTCTACATTCTGTTGTGAGTTTCCTATGCTTCTTGAGAGTAACAGTTTGTTCATCTTTGTATTCTCATACATAGACAAAGACACAAACATACACTAGGCCCTCAGTGATTCTGGTTAAATAGATTAAATGGTATCATAGAGACTGTTTAAATCACCAAAGGACTCGTTTGCTACCCTGAAACATGTCCTTCAAAGAAGAAACAGTTTTGACCCAGTGAGATGAAGTCTAAGGAGAAACTGAATAGAAATTTGGACAGAGAGTCCTTCTATGGACTTGAACCACAGCAGGTAAGCCACCACCTTTGCCTGTGCTCAAGATCATTCCTACAAAAGCCCAAATGCCTCATGTCTATTACTCCATACAATTCTACAAATATGTACTGAACATCTGTGCTGGGTACACAGTGGCAACTCAATAAATCTCTATCTGGGTCAATTTTTAATCCCTGTATCATCACCACTTCTATACTGAACTAATTGGCATAAGAGACCATAAACAACTATAAGGAATCATGTTTTAATCCTTTTGCACCTGAATAAAGCAGGGGTCTGCTGGGCACTCAAAGTCTAATATACGAGCAGAATATGGATCCAGGTACCTTCTGTTGGGAATCTGTGGTGAGGGATGGGCACAAGGATCAAAGCATCTTTCATGTTGAAGTAATACCTGAGATGCATCTTAAAGGCCCAAGAAATAATCCCCAAATCAAATTCCGAGAATGAGAGATGAAGCTTAAAGAAAGAAAAAAAATTCTTTGAAAATAAAGGGGAAGATACCCTCATCACAAAGCATAGAGGGAGCAATATTCATGAAGTGTTCATAGGAAACAGCTTACAACTGAGGGTTTCTAGAGCCTAAGGGGGTCCCAGGAGAAGAAGAGAAGGAAAAAGTAGGCTGAGTCCCAATCACAGAGGGTCTTAGATAATTTAAATAAAAGAATGGGGATGCTCAAAATTTTGAGTAGAAAAAATATGATGTAAAGGAAAAATTTGGGATTTAAGGGCAAGACAGAGTCAGGATTTTATCCTAAATTCTTCATCACCAGCAGTGTCACTCTGGAGAAGTGACTTAATTTCTTTGAGCTAAAGGATTTCCTCTAAAAGATGAGTATAATATATATCTCACTAGCTTGAAATGAAGAAGAAATGGATTTCATGGTTCCTAGCCGGATTCATTTCTGCTGCACCACGATGGGAACTTCTAAGAAATGGATTTCAAAGTGCTCTATAAACTGGCAACGACATCATAAATATTAACTGTTGTTATAATCATAAATTGTGCTTTGAAAACGTTTTACCGCCCTGTTGAGGATTTGTTGGAGGTGAGAAGAAAGCCTAGCAGTGGCAAACACAGAAAGTGGCGCTGGTGGTGGAGTGAACATTTACTAGGGCAGACAAAGACAGGCGCTTATCCCCTCACCTGCAGACCCAAGAACCTGACCCTGAACCCTTGAGCAGGACTCTCAGAAATGGATGAACATACCTATCAACCAACATATTGGACAAAATTAAATCCTGGTCAGTAATTTCACTGGGATGACAGAAACATTTTCCTGTTGCAGGGCATTTACTGGTAGCATTGCATTTGCTGTCTTTCCAAACAGCAATCCATTAAGCAATTGGCCAAAAACACTAAGCCAAAGGGTACCTTCAAGAGGACATTAAGTGTAGAATGTTAATAACAGGGGAACTGGGTGCATGTATATGGGAACACTCTGTACTACTCGATTTTTCTATAAATCTAAAACGGTTTGAAGAAATAAAAGTCTACTTTTTAAAAAGTATATTGCAAGTTCAGAGTAAATTTTTTTTCCCTAATAGCCAAAAACTAGAAATACTCCAGGTATTCATCCAGGAAAATGGATCAACTGTGGTACATTCATGCAATGGACTACTACTCTGCCATATAAGGGAGTGGGCTATTAAAACAATCAACAACACGGAAGGATTTCAACAGCATAATGCTGAGTCACAGAAGCCACACACAAAAAGCACATATTATAAGACTCCATTTATGTGAAATTCTAAAACAGGGAAATATAATCTATGGTGGGAAAAAATATCAGAAGAGTGGTTGCTTCTGGCAGGTAGGGATGGGAATTACCTAGGGAGGGCCATGAGGAAACTTTCTGGGATGGTGATGTTTTGCAGCTTTACAGGTGCTTGAATTATACCGGTGTTTGCATTTATCAAATCTCAGAGAACACTCGCTTAAGATTTGGGCATTTCACTCTGGAAATTTTACCTTAAAGAAAATACTAGGTGTTCCTGTCGCGGCTCAGTGATTAACGAATCCAACTAGGAACGATGACGTTGCAGGTTCGATCCCTAGACTCGCTCAGTGGGTTAAGGATCCAGCATGGCCATGAGCTGTGGTGTAGGTCAAGGACGTGATTTGCATCTGGCGTTGCTGTGACTGTGATGCAGGCCGGCAGCTACAGCTCCGATTCAACCCCTAGCCTGGGAACTTCCATGTGCCGCGGGTGTGGCCCTAGAAAGAAAAAAATATATATACTGAACAAATATTGGACTCCGGTTAATGAGTTAATGGTATGCATGCTGAATTATTTAGGGAGAAATATAATGATGCCTGCAATTTACTCATTTTTTAAAATTAAAGTATAGTTGAATTATAATGTTTCTTCAAATTCTCTTGACAGCAAAGTGACCCAATCACACCCAGTTCCCACCGCCCACCCATTCAGTAGGAGCCCACTGCCCACCCATTCCAGATGGTACAGTGTGTATCCACCAACCCCCAACTCCCCATTCATCCCACTCCTTTCCCTCTCTCCCCTCCCCCTGCCTGCAATTTATTTTAAATGTTTTAAAAGTAAGATGGATCACAGATGGACAAAGGGATGAAGAGATGGATAGGTATGTGTGTGATACAGCAAGTGCAGTAACATAGTACAGAATGAGATGGTGGATATATGGGTATACATTGTAAAACTCTGAACATTGCTGTCTATTTGAAAATTTTCTTTAAAAAATGTTGGGGCCTTATGTCTGGGTTGGGTAATTGGGAGAAAGAGATTATATTTAAGCGTATAAGGCCAGGCTTGTAGGCTCTTAATATTAATAAAAACCCTTTACACTTAACTCTTTGCATGAATACAGATGAAATTTTCATATTTATCCTCATGTTACTGCCCAGTCTGATTTATGTTCTTCTCATCCGTGTTCTTGATTTTAGCCTTTGCCATCATGTCACCCTACCAGACTATCGAGCACTGTTTGATGGCAAGGACTTGTCTTTCTTTTTTTGCCCCTGGGTTCTCTTTGCCTGGCACAGTATCTGACATATATTACATAGAGGGCATTCACCCCAACGTTTGTTGGGTACGTCCCATGAGTTATAAGGAGAGCTGGCTGAGGCAATCCAGCTCTTTTCAAGGCCACTGGGAAATATGGAAGATTTCCCATAGAAACACATGATCTAAAACATTCCATGCAAGTGATTCTACACTTGGAAGGAATCAACTAGATGCAGAGCAACCTGTTGGTGTTTCCTCATCCAGCTTTTATCCTGTCATCCTGCTACCTAAAATACATTCTGGATAAAGCCAGTGTGGTATATACTGAAGGCTGGCTCACTCCACTGCCACCCCACTTCCCTTCTAGTTGGAAATAGTGGAAAACTAAAAAAACACCTTTACCGGATTTGCCTGCAGTTAGTTAACCAATTATTACATTCACGCAAGACTAGTAAGTTGGAAGTGAGGCAAAAAGGCCATTTTCCTGCTCTTAGAGCTGTTTTTTGTTCCTTTTGGTAAGCAAGGGTCTAGATATGAAAGGAGTTTATGAAGCTGGGGCACTACCCAGCTTCCAGAGTGCCATGGAACAGTTGCAACAGTAGCTTCCCAAGTGTGACCTCCCAGTTGCTACATCACAGCTACAGAGTGAGGGTTGGGTGATTGACTTCACTCCAGTGCTATTCTGGGGGTGGGGACAGGGAGTGAGTGTCAAGCATGGACTCCTACCCCAGAACACACAGTGTCAGTTTTTCCTACTATTTGGTAAGCATCCAATCCCCTGAATTCAATCCCTTCCTGTTCGAAGTATCTGGAGTGGTTTCCATTTCTTGTACTGGTCCCTGGGTATACAAATCAAGAAATACGTGTGAGTGACAAAGGGCAGGCTTCTGTGGATGGGAAAAGGGTTGTATTTCAGAGATTTTTCACAATGAGTACCCATTCAAGTAACTGAACCCTACTTTGTGCCAAACACTGGGCTAGTGGCTGGCTTCATGAGACAAAGGTCTGCTTTAAGTGGGAGAACATGCTAATAAGATATGAAGAGCGAGCCCACAGTGACGGACGTCTGGAAGAAGGAAGGACAGGTGAGAATGAGAGTCCAGGTGAATGGGTGGCTTTAGAGGGGAGAGAACGTGCTTACGTTCAGACCCCAAACCAAACAGTGACTAAAATGTTTAGCACTTTATGCATGTATTCAGCTCCAGCACTTTCTTTAACACCCTTTCCCATCCTCTTTTTTTTGGTGGTGGGGGGGGTTTAACATTTGACTGCTTCCTATGTGTCTGGCACTTACATATGTTTTCTCATTTAAACCGCGGAACGCCCTACGAAGTGGGAGCCATTATTTGCTTAATAACTTGCCTGAGGTCTCACAGCTATTGACGAGCAGAGCCAGCCCTCTAACTCCTATCTTTTGATCCAAATCCTACATTCTTAAGGGATCACAAAACCAGAATTTCAGTTCCGCAGAAGACGTAACATGTTTAAAAACTAACACTGTACAAATGTGAGGAACTGTTATCCTTGTCATGGAAAACCAAGTTAAAAACCAAGTTCTTTCTCCAAGTGTAATTTCTTCGAGGCAGGAAGAACGGTGTCCACTCTGTTTGGACCCCGGAACAGGATTATAGAGGCCCTAGGCTGGCTCCCATCAGACCTAACTCACCCTGGACAAAGGGGATGCGGGGCAGAGAAGGAAAACCGGTTGCTGCCACCAAGGCTTCCTCACTAAGGCAGCTCTTTATCTCCTCCACCACTGTTTACAGCTCAGGGGACACCATCCGGACCTAATAAATGAAAGTACCCACTGGGAAGGGAAAAACACACATGCTCCCTCCACATACAAAAGGACATTTGTGTCAGGCAGCCTAAGAGGCGGACACACACCCAGGGCTGGCCCCCTCCTCCCTTCACCCCTAGAGACAGACAAGAAAGGCAGCTTTCTGGTATCCACAAAGGGGGTGGGGGTGCTGTGGCAGGGAAGTGAGCACACGCTCTCCAAAACTGCTGACTTGATTCATCCCTAACTGACACAATGCGGAGAGGAAGACTTCAGGAAATGGGCAGATTATGTCCAAGAAAAGATTTCCTGCAAGCAGTTAACGGGAAACTTACATGAAAAGCGAAGACTAAAAATACACAGGCTCTTGGAAGCCAGTGGCCAGGGCCCCAGGGCCTGCTGTTCTTCGAGAAGTGTGTGAAGAAGGTACCGGCCTGGAACCCTCCCTGCCCACCAACCTAGGGAGACCAACTTCGTATTGGCTTTATTCCCTAGAAAAGCTCATCAGGCACCTGCTGTGATTTAAATCTCAATCTAGCATTCAAGTCCTCACTGTGTTGTAGGCTCTCTATTCACATATCACCACAGCACAGGAGGCAAGGATCCTACAGCCTTATACACAGAGTGACTCAAATGATGAGAGAACAGGATACGTAGCACAAACTATCTCCTATGCCGATGTGAATTTTTTAAAACTTTATTTTATGCAAGTGTAGTTGATTTACAATGTTGTGTTCATTTCTGCTGTACAGCGAAGTGCTCAGTTATATGCGCACACATATTCTATTTCATGGTGAATTTTGAATATCAAGGAGTAAGCCTCACTATTTAAGACTTAAGAAGGGTTGGAAAACCTATATTAAGGTGGCATGGCACACAGGACATGTATTTGCACTTGAAGGCATCTGTAATGACAAATCAAAGCTTGAACCGGAGGGAAACTAAAATGCAACTTGAGGAGATGAAAAATTAGCTATTAGGAGGGTGTTTATTGGATTTGGAGAAAAGAACCTTTCTGTACATGTTCAAAGGCAGAAAGAAGCAGGCCATGGAGTTCCCTCTGTACCCTAGGGCCTGAGCAGAAATTTGAAGAAGAAGGAGTACATTTTCGGAGACTTCTTTTTCCCTTCTATTTCTAGAAGCCTAATTTTGCCAACTATTATTGAGCCTCAACAGAATACCCCCTACAGCACTGAACAACAACAGATCAGGAATCTCACAGTTTGAAAGGAAAAACGCATCCTACAAATACCAGAGGGAGGAGGGCAGTGCTGGGCTGCCCAGGACCCTGGCATAATTTCGAAGGGCTCATCATCCTGCTGCCCCATTAGTACACGCCTCCTAATGGAGCAAGTCATGAGTCCTTACACCCAGAAATTTTAGGCCCAGATTACAAAGGAAAATCTTATCGCCGACCATCCTTCAAACACACCAAGTTTTTCTTCCAGGTCTACAGTCAATAATTAGAGGCCAAGACTCCTTTGGTGTCATATTTTTAAACCCAATGAGAGCCAGATGTGAATGTACAATGGAAAACAAAACGTAGGTGGTCCTATGTGATCTGAGTCCCGGGAAGCTGGGCCGGGAGAAGAGCAAGTTGTTTTCTTACCCAGGAAGATCTAAGACTTCTTTTGTTGTAAAATCCCCTGGATGCCTTTGTGGTGCTGCATTCAAGGCAGCCAGGCAGCCTAGCACTCCTTTCTTAAACGCTGCTCCCAAATCCCTTGGATAATCTGGCACCACAACTTTCTGCATCTCTGTGCTCCTTTTCAGTCTTAGGGGGAGCCCTTTAAGCTTTTGATCCCCAGGATTTTATGCTCAGCTTCCTCTTTTCTTACTCTCTATACTGCTCGGTAGTTGAGACTCCTCTCATCGCCCAGAGTACTCCCAGATCTACCTCTCCAGCCTATACTTAAGGAGCTATTGGGCAGCTGTTAAGTAGAACTGATACCTTCACCTCCATTTGATACCGTCTTCCCACTGTCTCTGTATCAGGAGGAAAGGGAAATAACTAACTGGCACCCCAATCTCCTAAGCCTTGGTGAACTGCTTCCTTATGTAAATAGATAACAAGGATTTTATGTTTGATTTATGAACGTCTGCACATTAAGTTTATTTTATAACTTGGAAATATAGGTATCGCAGCTATCATTTCATTTGCTATTATCTAAATGACAAGTATCATCAGTGAACACCAGGCAGGAATAAAAAATGTGTGAAAATCAGGAGTTCCCTTTGTGGCTCAGTGGTTAGCGAATCCGACTAGGAACCATGAGGTTGCGGGTGCGATCCCTGGCCTTGCTCAGTGGGTTAAGGATCCGGTGTTGCTGTGAGCTGAGGTGTAGGCTGCAGACGCGGCTTGGATCCCGAGTTGCTGTGGCTCTGGTGTAGGCCGGTGGCTACAGCTCTGATTCTACCCCTAGCCTGGGAACCTCCATATGCCACAGAATGGCCCTAGAAAAGGCAAAAAGACAAAAAAAAAAGGTGCGAAAATCAAGTGGTCAAAGGGTATAGGAAACGTGCTGTTAGAAAATCGTTGGGCTGTGTGTCGTCAGAAACAAAACAAACAACAAATTGGATGAGTGACTTAAGTAATAGAAATTAAACCAAAATATGTTAGCAATTGCTTTCATCTCTATTTCTAAGATCAGAGTCATGATTAAGAGAAGAGTGCTACTGGATTCAACTGTTAGGAATCTGGCTGTGATTACTCCGGCAACACTTCTGAAGACCGTGACAACAGCAGAGAACAAAGTTAAAAGAATAGTGGACGAGGCAATAGGGTTCTCCAGTTGGCTTTGCTATTAAATGCTCCTTGCTAAGCATTTCATTTAATATCTTCATGGTACAAGATCCCTACACATTCTTAGCCTTTGGTCTAAGCAAAAGATCAGACAGTGATTTATACCTCATTGTAGATTTCAGTCAATAGGTTTGATTTCCTTACCCAGGACTATGTGCCTCAAGTTAACTCTCCTCAAAGACAGAAGGATAGTGGGCGAATATGCAAAGGGCCACCAAACAAGTGTAGGGAAACCTACACTACAATGGTTTTCTTTTGGTTGCAGCTCACAGATGGCAGTGGGGGGCAGAGACCTACTAGAAAGTAGGGCAGTATTCCTCACAGCTAAGTCAGAGTCAAGACTTAGTTAAGAAGAGGCTGGTGAGTAACAAAGTGATACCCTGGAGAGGAAGGATGTACTTTATCCTGACAATCCATACTGTTGTCTTAAGAGGCCAAGAACAAGGAGGAGGAAGCTGGAGGAAAAATGGTAGAGGTTTGAGCAAATGAAGATAAAATCCTTTCCCCATAGAAGAGGAAACCTAATCATTTCCCATCCCTACACTGGATCAAATCCAGCTAATGGTGAGAAAGAGAAAATGTTCTGGCAATAAGTGAATAGCAACTGAGTTCTTTCCTACATTCTAGAGGGCACATTCTGTGCAAACCTGAAACTAAGGAGCTTAAAACCTAGCTAAGAAGCCATGAGTGTTTTAAAATATAAGCAGCAAATAAACATTCTAAGTCAAAGTAATATTAGGAGTTTAGAGTGGTAAGCAACTGCCATGCTTCTGGGTGGTCTAGGAAGGCTTTGTAAGCAACAGACCGGGAGCTGGGCCAGGTCAGTGTGAAAGCTTGAACTTCACATTGCTATCCTTCCCAGCCAAGCTTTCCTCTTTGGAGCAGTCATTAAGAAACTTCTAAGAAATCAATAACAACAATCACTACCAACAAACTCCTTATACAGGGAAGTAAAAGCACTTTGCAAATATAAAATGTTAAAGATCATATCACTTGAATCTACAGAAGAGCACAGGTGGATTATCTGTCACCATCATTATCCTAACAGCATTTAACTTAACTGAATATCGTCCTAGGTGTTGCACTGTTGGCTGGGAAACATAATACCCATTCACCATCTCCATCTTCCTTCCTTATAGGGTCTAGAAAAGCAGAATGATCACCTTCCTAGCCTTCCTTCTAACTGGAGGAATCCATGATGTGTCACAGTTCTGGATAATAAGACATAAGCAGTTATCTGCCGGGGGCTCCTGAGAAAATTTTGATTTTCTTGCTACCATGAGGTTGAAAGCCAACATATTATGAAACGGCTGAATGGGAAGATATACAGAACAAGCATCCTTAATCACAACACTGAGTCTCTAAACCAAAGGCAGCCACTTCTTATTCTAGGCTTGTAATGGGATAATGCTATTTAAACCACCATCAACTTAATAAATTGAAAATATCCCTGATATAAATACTTACCATGTACTAAGCCTGTGTCATAAAGTAGGTAGGTGACAAAAAAAGAATTCGAGACCATGTCAGACAGACCCAAAGCCCCGACTCTTAACCACTAACAAGGGTATATGCAGTTCTATGAAAACTTGGGTCTCCTAATGACCAACCCTGTGGTTGTTTTGGTTGGAGGGATTAGTCATCCTATGATGGTCACATTCTCATTATAAAACTTCATATTCCGGGTACACTGTATAATATGTTCCAAAGAACAATGACACTAATTCTATTGGCTCTAAGTTTAGGGGCAAAGGGATTCAACCTACTGACTTATACCCATTATCTTCACCTGATTCCCTTCCTGACAAGTCTATGGCTCTCTTCTCTCATCTGGAATTTCTTCCACATTTGAAATTCATAAAAACTTAAAATTTACCTGCAGAAATTTCCATCTCTCCTTTTTCTTTTTCTTTTTTTTCCCCAACCCATTTGGACTTTCAAGATGGCCACAAATGAGTTCTGCCCTTGTTTTATTTTTTTCTTTCTTTCTTTTTTTTTTTTTTTGTCTTTTTGCCATTTCTTGGGCCGCTCCCGCGGCATATGGAGGTTCCCAGGCTAGAGGTGGAATCAGAGCTGTAGCCGCTGGCCACAGCCACAGCCACAGCAACACGGGATCCGAGCCGCATCTGCAACCTCCACCACAGCTCACGGCAACACCGGATCCTTAACCCACTGAGCAAGGCCAGGGATCGAACCCACAACCTCATGGTTCCTAGTTGGATTCGTTAACCACTGAGCCATGACAGGAACTCCTGCCCTTGTTTTCTATACAACAGACAGGCATCATTTCAACAAACTAAGCATCTGATAACACTTAAAAGACTGTTTCTGGAGAGTCACTTATCCCCTCACAATAGTGTACATTGGAAGATCATTCAGAAATATTGCAAAGTCTAAAACAACACTGAGCTGATGCTGAGTGATCAGCTGTCGGCAGCTGTTGCGTCTTCATGGTTTTACTCTCAAGAGAAATGTTCTCCTCCTCTGTGGTTATGACTGGCCATTACATAGGAGGATTAGTGGGGCTGCTTCTGGCTGTCACGGAAAGCTTAAGATATGTCCTTTATGTGGATTCCTAAGAGCAGACATCCTCTTTGCAAAGCGGATAGGCCACCTTCCTCAACCAATGAGCTAATTGTCTGAAATCACTCCTCATAGATCAAGAAACATGGTCTTGTCAATCAACTCTCTTCATGCGGAAAGGAAGAGCCTTTTCGAAGACCCGATTCAATTCGAAGCCCCTTCCATCTACGAAATTCTCAAGTCTACGAATGTGAACAATTGGCTGCAACGAATGACTCCTTCCAGCTTTATAGCTATGAGGGCTTTGTTGACTACAGTTTTTTTTCCTTCAAAGAAAAAATTGTTTTTTTAAATGTAGTTTCCTGACTATACCAGGTGTGAAGTAGGAAATAAAAGAACAAGCCGTTGTGTTGGCCATCTAGGGTTGTTTCCCTCCAAGCTTGCCAGATGGACGTCATCCTGGATACTTTCTATCCTGCTGACCGAGCTAGGTCTTCCTGGCAAAGTCTACAGACTGACTACTCATTTCTAATCAAAACGTAGCAGCAAATTCTAAAACTTCGGGGCTCTCTGGAAGATTGGTTGCTGGCTCTCGCTAAATAAAGAAGAGTGAGTGGCCCATTTTTTGTGGTTAATACTAGGAATTAGAGACAAACTGCATCTTTGCCTACTGGGAGAAAATGGGCTGAGAATCAGTCACCTTGCAGTGAATTGTCAATCAACACATCTTATACAATTTGAATACTGTATCTCACTGACCCTTACTTTCCTGCTTCCAAATACTGCGCTGTTTTGTTCAGAGAGCAACCCTTTCCTGTTCTATTCCCTCTACTACTTAGAACTCTCTTCACAAGTCTAAAATACACAAGCAAAGTAGAGAAAAAGGGAAAGCCCAATCTCTTATCGCTGAGAATATTGGAAAAGCTTTATTGGAGATGCAATAGAAGAGCTGACTTAAGGATGGACAGAATTTTAATAAATGGAGACAGGGGAAGGAGTAAAAGGAAGCTCCCTGAAAGAGAGAAAGGAAGGAGTATTTACTATGTAATAGATACCAGGCTACATACGTTCACATAAATTCTCATCCATACCTTACAATAGCCACTGTTGGAAGAGGCAGGTATTAATATCCTCTCAAAGCATTTAAACGGTCTAAGAAATTTGCTCAAGATTACAGAGTAAACAAGAGGTGAACCCAGGTCTCAAACCCAGATCGAGCTCTAAATCGTCTCTTTCTCCACCACACCGATAAGCAATGGCACGGAGGTTGGAAAGACAGGGCCCATTTAGGGAATGTGAACTGGGCCAATATGGCGGGCAAAGATATAGCATCTTCTGAGCATCTGCTCTTGAGTCACCATTTAAAGAAAAGGGTCCCATGAGACAGACCCCAATAGTGCTATTAGGTGCAACCACAGCAAAACAGTCTTGACCATTTTGACAAGATAAATCAGAACAGATATGAGTCACATCTTATAAGGAACTATCAGGGGTCCTGAAGCTGATGACTCTAGTTCAGGACCAGGAGGGTTGCTTCTTACACCATCTCCATTTGGCATCACATTCAAGCTGAATCTAAATACTACCTGAGCCTTGATCCCAGTGTGTCCTACTGATCCAGCTCAGCATTTCTAAAAGGCAATGGTCATTCAAGGGGGACTACGTGGGCACCTCCTGTCACACCTATATTTTGTATGCTATACATATTCCCCTCAATTATCTCATGGTCTTTTCCCATTTACCAACATTATCCTCTTTCCTACTTCTCTATACACAGGCTCTAAAAAAAGGACTAGACCATAGCAATTGCTTACTGAAAGTTTACTGAAAAAAATGATACATAATTATTCAACGAATGTTGATTCAATGAACACATGAACTGGATGTTTCTGTTAGCAGTGATGAGAGATGCTAAGCCATAGACTCAAGGTTAGAGTGATAGGATACAATGTAAAGTAAGATGGCACACACAGGTTGGAGCCTCCAGACTGGCTGGAAGCACTCCAAATGCCGAGCAGAGGAATCTGACTTACTTTACGCGAACCAAGAAAGAGAATCCTGAATGTTGCTGAGGATGAAAAAAGTCTTGGGCACAATGGTAAGGAGGGATGGGGGTGACATGCCCAAATGGTTCTAGATTGCCAGTAAATAGCCTGACAATCAGGCTGTTGAGAAGAGAGTGTACGTCCCCAAGGGAGAGGGCCAGAAGGATGCATGGAAAGCAGCATCCTTGTCTTTGTCTCACACAGTACCTCACCTTTTTACCGGTGATACCAAAGTTCTAATTCCCTCACTAATCTCTCTATGGCCGCTGTGTCTTTTGTTTCAGTTATTCTTCTCTTCAGGAATCTTCCTCCTCTAACCACTCCTCAAAATTCCTGTTGCAAGTTATTACTGGATTGGATAAGTGCAATGTGTCATGCCTCAGAACTGATTCAAAAGCCTCAGAATTTCCAACCTCTGTGGGAGAGAAAGGCCAGTGTAAATATATTGTGTTCTTGTCCCTATGGACAAGACAAACTTCGCCTCCTCAACTCTGGCCAGAGCCAGAACCAAGTAAAATGATTTCTTTTTGCCTTCTGTGCTGAAGCAGAGCAGAAATAAACACTGGGAGTGTCTCACTGTGCGGCCCATGCACATATGTATGCTCAAGAGAAGGAAGGACGCCCTCCGTTGCGTTTTCCATGCCTTCTGCCTCCACTCTAGCAAATGCTTTTGAAAAAGCTGATCTGCCCAGAACTCACCCTCTGACTTTGTTCAAGCTCATTCTCACACCTCCTGTAGCCCCAACTCACTCCTGTGTTGAAATGATACTCCTCCTTCAAGGCCTACCTTACATGCTACCTCCTCTATGCTGCTTTCTTTTATTTTTTAGGTCAAATGCAAAACCTTCCCCATCTAAACCCCTCTGACACCTTGTCTGTTCCTCTGACCTCAAATCACAAAAAGATGTGTGAGACCATTTCTATATGTTTTACTTCCCCATCTAATCCCTGCTTAAGACATTATGGGCATCCCCCATGGTTCCTAGTGCAGCATTTGTACTTGGTACAAGTGGGAGGCTATCAAACACTTGTTAAAATAAATGAATGAAATTATTACTTTCAATGAGTTTTCATATATCTTACTTCAGAGCATGATTATCCCTACTTTAACTGAAGGCTCATAAAAGTTAAGTGATTCAGAAAACAGACCGTGCTTTCCACACAAGCTGAGATAAAAGGCCCACATAAGAGGATGCAGATTGAATCTGGGTACCTCTTGGATAACAGCTTCTATCTTATTGAATAACCCACTGAGAACATAAATGGGTACTTTGGGGGAAGCAAATTTGTTGAGATATCTATAGATACACAGACACATAGATATCAAGAGCCATAGAGACATTCATACATGCAATCCGAACCAGTATATGTCTATTTCCAGAAATCCATCTTAAGAAAATACCCAGATATGTGAACAGACTTATACACGAAGATAACCACTGTGCTATTCAAAACAGTGATAAAATCTTTAAAATTTTCTGTTTCCAACTGACAGACTGAAAACATGTTTATTTTTCCTTCCTCCCAAATCCCAAAGCTGTGACAAAGTAGCACAAAAGGGAATAAATAATACCTCTGGTTAGGATGGGGAAGGAGAAACAAAGAGACCAGAAAATCATTAACATGATTTTCTTTTCAAAAGATGGGAGGTAGATGGGATTACACTGGTAGTGGTACTATATTACAGATGTCTCACGATGCAGACGTATCTGCACATAACCCAGGGAAGGAAGCAGGTAAAGGAATGTGGGGAAAAGCTGCATGCAGAATCCGATGCCACTCCTTGATGAGACAGGAACGGGGCCACCTTGGGGATTAGAGCAGCCTGTCTAATAGAAATGTGATATGAGCCACATACATAATTCTGAAATTTATTTTTACTTTTAAAAAGTAAAAAGAAACATGTGAAATTAATTTTAATAAGCTATCCAGAATATTATCATTTTAACATAGACTCAATATGAAAATGAATTTGGGGGGTTGTTCTTCTTTGAACTCTGGTGTGTATGTTACCCTTACAGCACATCTTAATTCAGAAGAGCCAGGCTTCAAGTGCTCAACAAATCACACGTGGCTAGTGGTTATCATAATTACTGATAATTGATTAATTACATTGATTCTGCTATTGCGCAGAATTTGAGGATAAGGAGAACGAGGTGAGGAAGAGGAACAGACATCAAAATGATTGCTTGCAGGGTTGTCTAAAGAATCATCTGGGCAAAACATTTTAGATAAGCTGGGACTTTGAAAGTTTAACTTCTATGCATTCTTTCTGAAAAAACTACCGAGGATGCTTTACAGCAAAATTAAAAAGAATTTTAAGAAAGATGACATGGGCACAAGAAAGGAGATTTAACCCAGGACTTCAATGAAATGGAAGCAGACCTTGAAATAAGAGCAGCTCTGCGGACTTAGAGAAGAATGTGTCATGAGGAAAATGATTTTCCTACAAGAAACGGTATGACTAAGAAGCTAAAGGATGTTTACAGTCATAAGGTAAAGGCAGATGCTTCATTCTTCAGTGAGGGGGGAAAAGAAGGCATTTAAAAACTCCAAGGAAAACAAAAGAGCAAAGACAAAGTATAAATATGAAGGAAAGAAAATGGGGCAAGTGATACACTACGGAATCTATTTGACCCTGATGTTTGGAACTCGCTCCTTTACATGTCACGGGTTTAGTATTTCTTCCTATGGGACAAATTATGCAACTTAACTGTTGTAAATATGTAAAAATAGTATTACTGCATAGTATATATGCTTATGCAACTTAGCTGTTGTAAATATGTAAAAATAGTATTACTGCATAGTATATATGCTTGTTGTTAGCTCTTAGAATCAATCCCCAGGAAAAACTTAAGGCTTACTTATTTTATAGATCTGAACGTCAATATTATTTAATTCTTTAAGATAGGAAAGGACTGATTTTCTCATCTTACCTACTGGAGATTCAAAGTATTCTGTATATAGTTAGGGAGGAAAAAAACCAGAATTTTAGGCATAAGTGGTAAACTGCGTAAGACAGGTTTGACTAAGGGGCTTTAAGGATTCAATGACGTCTATTTCCTTATATAGGAATACTAAGGCTCCAGTGTTTTGGTGGTACAAAGTAGTTTAACAAATAAGTTATACTGCAGCCATTAAATTATCCTCGGAGACTATAATAAATATTTCTAAGCTTATAATATTAAGTGAAATAAACTATCGAAATTGGAGAGATGGTATGAAGCCTAGGCAAATAGAATGAAATCTGCGCTACCTTTATGTTTTAGGAGAGATTTAGGTTAGAGTTAAGTAATCAGCAGACTTCTAAGAGGCGTACCTAAAGAGGTGTGGGAATCTAGCTGCAGGGACAAAAGTGGTACAGGGAATAGTCAAGGTTAAGTGTCAGACACTAGTACTACCTCCAATACACCTCTGTAATCAGTCTCCCCTTTTCCAAACACACAGTTTGTACTCATTAAATAGTCACAGATTTAGACAGATTAGTCATAGATTTGAATGATTTAGGATGGCCAAGGAACCATCGAACTAAGCATAGTCAAGGGAGGCTGCTGCTGCTGCTGCTTTTTTTTTTTTTTTTTTTTTTTGCTTTTTATGGCCACACCCGCAGCACATGGAGGTTCCCAGGCTAGGGGGTCAAATTGGAGCATAGTTGCCGGCCTACGCCACAGCCACAGCCACGCAGGATCCGAGCCACCTCTGTGACCTACACCACAGCTCACGGCAACACGGGATCCTTAATCCACTGAGTGAGTGAGGCCAGGGATCAAACCTGCAACCCCATGGTTACCAGTCGGATTCATTTCCACTGGGCCACAACGGGAACTCCCAAAGGCTTCTTTTTCTTTTTCAAAGTGGAGTTACTGTACAATATTACGTAAGTTACAGGTGTAATTAGTAATTAGAGTTACTGTACAACATTACGTAAGTTACAGTGATATAGTAATTCACAATTTTTAAAGGTTATACTCCCCATATAGTTGTTATAAAATATTGGCTATATCCCCCATGTTGTACAATATATCCTTGTAGTTTATTTTATAACTAATAGCTTGGACTTCTTAATTTCCTACCCCTATACTGTCCTCCCCTGCGTCCCTCTCCCCAGTGGTAACTACCAGTTTGTTCTCTATAGTTGTGTTTTTTTTTTTGTTATATTCACTAGTTTGTTGTATTTTTTAGATTCCACATATAAGTGACACCATACAGTGTTTTTGTCTGACTTAGTTCACTTAGCATAATGCCCTCCAAGTCTATCCATGTTGCTGCAAATGGAAAAATTCCATTCTTTCCTATGGCTGACTAGTTTTCCTGTGTGTGTGTGTGTGTGTGTGTGTACCACCTCTTCTTAATCCATTCATCTGCTGATGGACACTTAGGTTGCTTCCTTATCTTGGCAATTGTAAACAATGCTGCTATGAACATTGGGGTATATGTATCTTTTATAATTAATTTTTTTTCAGATATATACCCAGGAATGGAATTGCTGGGTCATATGACAGTTCTCTTTTCACATTTCTGAGAAATCTCCATACTGTTCTCCACCAATTTGCATTCCCTCGATAGCATACAAGAGTCAAGGGAGACTTCTTGCAAGGGCCAAGCCCTGAATGGTACCTCAAAGGATGTATAGATTCGCACATGGCACCTGGGAAGACCATATCATCCTTAATGGGCAAAAGGGAAGCAGAAACCAGCCACCAAGTTGAAGTGCAAGGGAGGCTCACATGGAAGAGAGGCAAAGAGGCTGGGTGGAAGGTACAGTAACTAGAAGGTACTGAGAGACGGGACTCGTCCCCATCCCATCACTTAAACAGGTTAATGTTTTTCAGGGTTGTACTTCAGAAGACGGACGTGTAACTCCCCAATGTGTAAACTGGGGTCCCTCTTCCCTATCAACCTACACTTGATCTTCCCTGTATTAGACAGACTGTCTTTTCTCCTCCACGCTTCTTGCAATTCACATTTCTCCTAATAAGCTTCTCACTGGCAAACAACCACATCAAAGACAGATGAGTTTGCTTCCAGAGACGAGGATAATCTACTTGGCAGCTAGTTTGGACAATCTAACAGGCAGAATAACTACAATACTTTACTCTCCATGGCTGGATTTTGCCCAGCTCAGCCAAAGAGAAAGCAGTATATCTTAGAGTAAACAGGATTCTATACTCAGAAGACATCCTTTATAAGCCTCACACTGGGGCTTTGAGGAGCTGGGATTCAAAGTGACAAACTTCTCACTACAGAGGTCCACCCTCTCCTCCCTACATCATACTGCCTCATAGAAAGGGAGAAAGAAAAGGGAGTGAAGTTACCAAAGCTACATTGTTGAAAAGCAAGACCAGAGAAGTACAGACTGTTATCTTCGCACTCCCTCCAACATTTTTTTAAAAGAAACAAAACAGGCCTGCTCAGTAAGACTCACAGATTCTTCGAAAATGTCAAAAGCAAACAGCCTTAAATAGACTTTTCTTTAAAGGGTGGGAGGGCACGTTAAATATCAAAGGACAGGTCACTTCTCTGACATGATTCTGTCGTGGCTGAACGGAAGTTTACCCGGCATGACCACAGCATCTAAGAGAATCCAGAAGGGATGATGAGTTAGGGAGAGGGAAGGAAGAGAGGCTGACTCAATATTTGTTTTCCAAAAATAAAAGCTCAAACCAAACACACTGGGACTCAGCTATCCAGCTGGGTACTCCATGGATTAACTGTCTGTGTGGCCAGGCACTTAACTTCATATTTCTGATAGACCAGCTGTAAAATGGAAAAAGAACTCGGGATAAGGCTCCTTGTCAACAGAGAACCAAGAGAGTTATATTTATAGCTTCTGAAATACAAACCTACGCAAAAGGCCTGACACTGACCCTCTGGCCCAAGGTCTTATCATTCCTGCTGTGGATAACGTCATGAGGTTGGGCTTTGGGATATGAATGACCTCAGAATGGCAGTGCCACCTCCTATTTTATATACTCTTCACAGGTTACTGCTGGGCATTTTATTTTATTTTTATCTTTTTATTTTAGGGCCACACCCTTGGCACACAGAGGTTCCCAGGCTAGGGGTCGAGACGGAGCTGTAGCTGCCGGCCTGCGCCACAGCCACAATCACAGCAGTGCAAGATCTGAGCCACATCCTTTACCTACACCACAGCTCACAGCAACGCCGGATCCTTAACCCAGTGAGCAAGGCCAGGGGTAGAACCTGTATCCTCATGGTTACTGGTCAGATTCATTTCCACTGAGCCATGACGGGGACTCCAACAGCTGCACATTTTGAAACATAGATACTAATTCAATGTTGAAAATAAAATGCTAGCATAATAGGGTAGAAAACATACGGGCTTTAGCATTTGGCAATCATGGGCTTGAATCTTGGGTGTTAAGACTTGAGCAAGTTACCTAGGCTTTCTGAGATTTCTTTTCCTCATCATTAAAACAAGGATAACTCCCTATCTTAGAATATTCATTTACTGAGAATTAACATTCCCGATAATATAAGATACTCAAATGATAATTTCCCTATTAACCCTTACCTCACACCTGTACAAAAATTAACTTGACATGGATCATAGATCTAAGTATACAAGCTCCTAGAAGAAAATACAGGAGAAAAAGTTTTGTAACCCGGAGGGAGGTAATCAAACAACAACAAAAAATATTTTAATCAACAACAGACAAAACGGACCATCAAAATTCAAAGCTTTTGCTCCTCAAACAGGACCATTAAGAAAATAAAAAAGCAAACCAGACTGGGAGGAAATATTCACATGTTTTCAAGGAAAGAAATTTCACATATTTCTATCTTACAAAGAGCTGGTACTCAGAACCATGTAAAAAACTCTTACAACTTAATGACAGGAAGATAAACCGTACCCTGTTAAAAATGGGCAAAAGATTTGAACAGGGACCACACAAAAGAAGCTGTACAAAAGACCACTTGCCACACACACAAAAAAAGGCTGAAGATTATTAGATCATTATTAATGAGAACCACAATAAAATATCATTACCTATAAACTCCTTAGAATGACTAAAATTAAGTCTGACCATACTAAGTGTTAGCGAAGATGTGGCGCACGTGGAATTGAGCACACACACTACTGGTGGGAATGTAAAATAGGTTGGTTGTTGTCTGTTGTTATTGTTTGTCCTTTTTTTTTTTAATTACAGTTGTGTTTCGTCAATTTCTGCTGTACAGCAAAGTGACCCAGTCATTCATGCACACACACACACATTCTTTTTCTCATATTATTTTCCATCACGTTCCACCACAAGTGACTGGATATAGTTTCCTGTGCTATACAGCAGGATCTTTTTGCTTATTCATTCTAAATGTAATAGTTTGCACCTACTAACCCCAAACTCCCAGTTCATCCTATACCTTCCCCCTCGCTCTTGGCAATCAAAAGTCTACTCTCCACGTCATGAGTCTGTTTCAGTTGTGCAGATAGGTTCATCTGTGTCATATTTTAGATTCCACATGTAAGAGATATCTTATGGTATTTATCTTTCTCTTTCTGACTTATTTCACCTAGTATGAGAATCTCTAGTTCCATCCATGTTGCTGCAAATGGCATTATTTTGTTCTTTCTTATGGGTGAGTAGCATTCCATTGAGTATAAGTATAGATAGGTAGTTTAAAAAGAAAAAAAAAAACAAACTTGAGTTCCTGTCATGGTTCAGTGGAAGTGAATCCAACTAGGAACCATGAGGTTGCGGGTTCAATCCCTGGCCTCGCTGAGTGGGTTAAGGATCCGGTGTTGCCACGAGCTGTGGTGTAGGTTGCAGACACAGCTCGGATCTGGCATTGCTGTGGCTGTGATGCAGGCCGGCAGCAACAGCTCTGATTAGACCCCCTTGCCTGGGAACCTCCATATGCCGTGCGTGCGGCCCTAAAAGGACAAAAAAAACAAAATAAAATAAAGCTTAACAACTACCATATAACTCAGATGCTCAGATCCCTGGTATTTAGCCAGGAGAAGTAAAAACAAATGCCCAAAGACATGCAAATGAATGTTCATATCAGCTTTACTCAAAATAGCCAGAAACTGCCAACAACTCCAATGTCCACTAACAGGTGGGTAGTAGAGCCACACAATGGAATAGACCTTAGTGGCCAAAGGAACACACACAGCAACATGGACACAACTAAACAAACATTATGCTGCATGAAAGAAGCCGGGCCAAAAGCGTACATGCTGTATGATTTTATTCATAAAATGCAAGTGAATTTACAGTGCCAAGAGATAAGTACTTGCCTGGGGTGGAGGACAAAGGAAAGGACAGACCACAAAGAGACAAGCCCCCCCCCGGGGGGCTGGGAGAAATGTTCTGTTTCTTAACCACAGTAGTCCCTTCATGGGCAGAGACAACTGTCAAACTCACTGCATTTAGACAGATGCAGTTTATCATGTGTAAATTATCCCTTAAAGTTGATAAGGAAAAAAATTCACTTTGTTAGCTCTCCTGCCACTAGAATCAAGTTATTACTGCCCATCTCGTGGCCACAGAGAAGACAGAAAACTGAACGCAAGTAATATAAAAACCTTTTTATTTATTATTAGTCAGGTGTTTGGCAATGTGCTAGGCACTTCCTACCTAGTGCCTTATTTAATTCTAACACATCTGATGAGGTAGGCTCTATTATCTCTATTACAGATGAGGAAACAGGCTCAGAAGGAGCTCATCAAAAGCCACCCGGATGGTAAACGGTAGGTTTGGATTCCGTGATGATTTGGAATCAAACCAGGTAGCTTGACTTCAAAGGACAATGCTGTTATTTCCTACAGTACTTAGGGCATCCTCAGGAAGGCAAAGCCCCGAAGGCCCAGGGACAGGAAGAGTTCCTCGAGATTTTCTTCATGAGGACTGGCAAATCCTCTCAAGTCCTTCTCCAAGGAGCCTGGGAGGGTGGGAGGTGGGGTATGCCTCTGACTGTGCAGCCAAGGAGACTCCTCTAACTCGCTCCAGCATCTGCTGGTATTTTGTTAACTCTTGGCTCCTCCACACTCACCCACCCACTGGTTTCCCAGAGAAAAAAAGCCAAAATATCTTGGCTGAACAGGCGAATGGGTCACAGATGACAGAGGTAAAAAAAAAAAAAAAAAAACACCATAAAGTTCTGTAATATGCTTTTTAAAAGCAAAAACAAATTGCACAGTTCCTGGTTCTGCATTTTCCCTATTCTCTTTGAGTTGTCTGTCTTGTGAAACATTCTGTTGTCTACATTTTCATTCATCATGATGGAAAAAGTGAAGCCAATGGGTCATGCTGAACATTTAAATAAATTTACAGTCTTCCTATTTCAGACCAGCTGTAGCCCAGCTCCCCTGAAGCCAGGCCAACAGATCAAGGAGAAGGTGGCTTGAGCTGCAGAGAGTGGGCCACAGAGAGAAACAATAGGAAAGCCAGATCTGGACGGGTAGTTCAGGATAGGGATCAACTCTGAGCTCAGACAGCAAGGTCCTGGGTTCGGGGCCTAAACTTGCACTCTGACTGTCTATGAGAATTTGGCAAGTCACCTTCTCTCTGAGCCTCAGAAGATTAGACCGGTCATGTTTTTCAACTTAAACAAAGGCCCTCCGTTTATAACCAAAAATAATCTTCCCTCGAAACCCTTAAGACTCTCGTGTACTTCCTCTGAGAACTTCTCTGCTGCCTCCTACTCCCCCAGCAGCTAAGCTTTACTTTCTGAAATCTGTACTACAAAAGTAGGCAGCTTTTCATTGTATCAGTTCATACTACAATACCAACTTTTAAAAAAATTTTCATTATGTACAAACATACACTGAAATTACTATTTTTTCTTTCTTTCTCAGGCTAGGGGTCAACTCAGAGCTGCAGCCTCCAGCCTACACCACAACCACAGCAACACCAGATCCAAGCCGTGTCTGCGACCTACATCACAGCTCACGGTAACACTGGATCCTTACCCACTGAGTGAGGTCAGGGATTGAACCTGCAGCCTCATGGATCCTAGTCGGGTTCGCTCCCACTGAGCCGCAGCGCAAACCCCTGAAATTCTGACGTAATCCTGAGTGTTCTATGGAGAGTCTGGGATTAAACGTCTGAGAATTAATGTGTATAGCAGTGTTTTGGGTTGTTCCGCATTTCCGTTCCCGGTTTAGCATGAACTGCAATTTTACCAGAACTCCTTTGCTCCCTCTTCACACACATTAGGAATGTATTCACCACTGGGATGTGTACTTTTTTGATCATTTAATTAGTGCCTCCTCCTCCAAACTAGGCTCTGCCAAACGGTTTCTGGTAAGCAGCTTTGGACAGTAAAAATTCCCTAGACGTTCTGGACGGGGTGTGAGAGGAAGACACACAACCCAGCAGGGGAACTGAAACATTCTCCCTTGAGTCCACTTCTGTCCCAGGAGGATGGGGAGGAGGGGGGAGGGAAGTGGCAGAAGAAGCTTTTAGAGGAAACGGTCTTGCAGGACTTTTGCTGCAAACAATCGGGTACTGTGTCCAGCTGTTGACTGAGGCAACTGGAACCAATGGAGAACAAGCCAGTCAGAGTTCTTGCTCCACAAACAAGAAGGTACTATACTTCTGCTTCACGTGTTAATAGCTTAGTCCCTCTATTCCAGTGGCCATCCCTGGGGCTCCATACCAGGGTTGGAAGGAACCTTCGGTATCATTTTGGCACTCTTCCCCACCTCTTTTCAAAGAGGTGGAACATTTTATTTCTACAAACAAGATTTTGTGCAGAACTGTGATATATAAAAACAAACAAAAGCAGAACTGCTCTGAGGGGTAGGGGACACGGGTATAGAGTCTTGCCAGCTCAGCTGCCATCAACCCTTCCACCAGAACTCTTTTTAGAATGGGGGGGTCGGGGGGCGCGTAGCTTCCAGGCTGACTTAATGCTGACTTCTAGGGGCTTAGATCAGGTTCTTGGATTCTACCCCACTTCACCCCCAATATGAGCAGAACTGCTGCACAGACCTGTCACAGGGTCTGAGAGGCCTCAGAGGACAGAGCCAGGCAAAGCTTCGCAGCTGAGCAAGTCCAGGTCCTACTAGTCCAGCAAGTTGAAAGCATGTGATGAGCTGAAGAGAGGCAGACCAGATGTTCCTAACCCTTTTCAGGTCACTCGCCGAGACAGGTGCAGACCCCTGTCAATCCAATGAGCATTTCTCTCTTTATCCCTGTTAACAGAACTAACATTTGTTCAGAGAGCTCACCCACGGTCTCCAGGAGGGTAAGCCTCCTCCTACTCAGTTCCAGAGGTTGAGTTACAACTGGTCTAAAGCCGTTAGGCAAATCCTACTCCCCTTTGCCAGGACGGGTCCAAAGGTAGGCAAGTAACCTCATTCTGATTAAAATAAATAAATAAGCAGTCTTCTCAGTAGGTAAAGTGCTTGATTTTCTTGGTGACAATCTTGAGCTGCTGAAAGAACCCTGAAACTCTGCTAAATGAACATCAATGTCCTTGTGATTTAAGTCTCTGTTACTCAGATTTTCTGTTAACAGCAGCTAAAAGTTGTCCTGACTGATGGGCTGATCCACTTCAAAACGAGATTAAAACTATATGTCTGGGTCACTCTGCTGTAGAGCAGAAATTTGCACAGTATTGTAAATAAACTATATTTTTTTAAAAAAAAACCTATGGTCCTATATCCTATAACCTTCATTATGTGGATATACACAGTGTTTTGCCTTTAATTTTAGGAGATTTACAGAGTTTAGGCTAAGAATCTAGTGCTCCCTGGACCAGCAGCATCAGTATCACCTAGAAACTTGTGGTAAGTATAATTTCTTCACGTTTAGTTTAGACCTGCTAAATCAGGAACCCCTTCTGTGGGGCCCAGCAATCTGTGTTTTACCAAGTCCTCTAAGTGATCTGATTCATGCTTAACTTTGAGCACCACTGCTCGAAGTCCAGCATTATTTGATTTCTGTGATGACAGAAATGTTTATGTCTGCACTGTTCAGTAGGTACTACTAGACACATGCGTCTATTGAGCACTGAAAATGTGGCTAAGTGCAACTGAGAATTTTAAATTTTACTTAGTTTTAATTTATTTAAATTTAAATACCCACCTGTGGCCAGTGGCTACTGTATTGGACATTGCAGCTCTAGATAAACATAAGAGATTTTATGTATTCGAGTGGCTCCTAATACTAAGTCACAATATAAACCAGTGGTTTTCAAATTTCAGGATGCATCAGAATACTAGAGGGTTTGGTAAAAACCAAGCATAGGCCCCAACCCCTAGACCTTCTGTCTCAGTAGGTCTGCTTGGGGCCTGAGAACCTGTACATCTAATAGGTTCCTATGTGATGCTGATGCAGGAAGAGCACTTTGAGAACCACTGAAGGAATAAGCAAAACTTGCTTGTGCCTTCCTATAACCTGTATGGAAGCCACTTTTCTATAATTCCAACCAATGTTTTCCTTTGTGTTCCTCCCATTAACAAATAATAGAGTTCCCTGACAGCAGGAGCTGTCATCTTCCAATTCTGCATGGTCCATAGTACACAATAGCTCAGTGCCCTGGGTCTAGCAGGCACTTGATGCTATGAAAGAATAAGTATCCCCCCAAAGGGGGAAACTTTTGGAAAGGTCTACCATGTTCCAAAGACCCTAATAATCTCCTTATAATCACCAGGTGGCAGGTTGTATGTTTCAAAAGAGAGGCACAGAAAGGTTAAGTGAGTTGCCTAAGGCACTGGGCTATATTCCTTATTTTTCTGTATTTTAAATATTATCTCATAAATTATTTAGGTCTAAGCATATCTGTAGAAGGGATATATATGTATGCAGAAACACTCAAAACTAAATTATTCAAGAGTCAAAAATGCTTTTGACACTATAATGGTGGTAGGCAAAAGGACTGGTAATCTAGACAGTGCTACACCTTCTCAAATAACACCACATAGAAAACCATCTATGCCAGAGACCTGGCCCAGCCAGCAATACGGCTTTCAAGCATTAATGGGAAAGGCAAGAATCAAGGACAAACACACAGGGGACTTTGCTGAAGGTCAAAAAAGCAACAATAAATACCATGCCCAGAAAAGCTTTTAAATCTGACCTTTTCCTCTGCTAAAGCCATTCGCCTTCCAGCATCTTCAATCTAATAGACTGAAGTGGGCTGAAATGGCCCTTAGGAGAAAACTGGGGCTGGTCTTTTCCTTAATGCTGCCTCTCCACCACTACTCTAGCAGCAGCAACATTACTGGTAATTACATCATTATGCTGTAATGGAACACATGCAGTGCAAGTGAAACAGCCCAGCAGCTCCCCAGTTGAGGAGAGGAGAAAAAAGGCTCCCACTTCACTCTTCAATTTCTATTAACCCTTCAGGTTCTGGCTTATTCTCAAAGGCAAACCACCCTTAGGACTTTTCACAATCTTAAAACAGAGACCTTGAAACTGGAGCTTAATTGAGGAGCAGGAGCAAAGCTCATGCACTCCTTTGATGGGAATCCTCCACTAGAAAAAGAATTAGGAGACTTGGGTACAGCTCTGGCTTTGCTAAGAACACCTTCTATGAGCTTGGGGAAATCATGTGCATATTTTAGGTGTCAGTTTCCTAAATGGTAAATGAATAAATAAATTTCCTAAATAGTAAAGCATCCAAGCAGAGGATCCCAAAATGTCCTGGTAGGCAACTTGGGATTGGACTGAATAATCATAAGAGTCCTCCAGCTCTAACATTCTATTATCTAAAAAGACTCCACAAACAGGAGAGTCAGGGAAAGAGTGAAATATGAAAGGCCCACTCTATTTAGTCTTCAAGCAGTTAATTAGGGGATGATTTTTGCCTCTACTCTGACCCATGCATCAGTGTCAGGTCACCTTCACCAACATCCACAGCAACTTTTCCAAAGACCAAGGTCAGAACCCAATGGTGAATCACAATGTCTCCCTAAAGAGAGAAAGGACTCCGTGGTACAAAGTATATTGGGACAGAACTTGGAGACTGAAGTTCTAGCTGCCACAGATTCCTTCTATGACCCCAAGCAGTTGCTTAACCTTGGCTAACTCATCTTTAAGACACAGTGGTGGAGGGAGGAGGGGTTAGAATTATACCCTTTTGGCTCAAGCTGTCTACAATTCTGATATCTCTGTACAAATTTCAAATGCTCCTACTGGATACTGGGACATGCAGGATTGTGGGGGGCAGAGGTGGGCTGGCATCAACAACAGGTTAAGAATGCCAAACCCTGCAAGACAGAGATGAGTTTTCTTAAGATATTCTACAGGTTTTCTTGTAGATACGTCAAAAATATTATCTAACAGACCTCAAAGAAAGAATTAAAACATATAAAGCTACACATTAATTGTTGTCTATTTCAGAATCTTCTAGTACTCCAAAAGGAAGAATGTAAAAATGGTTCTCTGCAATTGCTTTCTGGTCACGATATAGACCTTGGTTTCTAGCAGTAAGGTGATCTAAATATTCTGGATGTCCCTGCCAAAGAAAAAGATTTAAAAAGCTAAATAAATAGTCTGTAAATTGATTTTTAAAAATGCATCATGCTGAGCTGTCAAGAATACCTGACGGAACAAAAATTAAAGGAATCTGCACAGAACAAAAATGAAATCAAATGAAAAGCAGGTGGAAACAACCCAAATGTCCGTTAATAATGAAAGGATAAACAAAATGTGTCTTATATATACAATGGATTACTATTCAGCCTTAAAAAGGAAGAAAGTTCGGACACATGCTACATCATGGATGAACTCTGAAGACATTATACTAAGTGAAATAAACCAGACATAAAATCACAAATTCTCTGAGTCTACTTAAACGAGGTACACAGAATAGTCAAAATCACAGAGACCAAAAGCAGCATGGTAGTTGCCAGGGGCTAGGGGCAAGGGGGTGCTATGTTTAGTGGGTACAGAATTTCAGTGTGAGAAGATGAAATGTTCTAGAGATGGGTGGTGGTGATGGTTATCAACAATGTAAAGAACCTCACGTCAGGGATTGTATATTTAAAGGGGGCTTATGAGAGAGGATTAAGATAGCGGAATAGAAGGACTGGAGCTCCACTTCTCTCCTAAAAACAACAACATTCACAACTAAAAGCTGAGTAATCCCCACCCAAATGGACCGGAAACCTTAAAAAAGATACCCTACTCCAGAAGAAAAAGAGGAGGCCACATCAAGAGGCAAGAGGGGCAATTTCGTGATATAAACAACCCCATACCTTCTGAGTGGGAAGCTCCACAGACTGAAAACTAACTCTTTCACAGAGACTCACCTACAGGAGTGAGAGTTCTGAGCCCCACACCAAACTCTCACATGTGGGGATCTGGCACTGGGAGAAAGAGCCCCTGGAGCATCTGGCATTGAAGGCCAGTGGGGCTTATGCGCAGGAGCTCCACGGGACTGGGGGAAATGGAGACCCCATTCTTAAAAGGCACACATGGACTTTCACGTGCACTGGGTCCCAGGGCAGAGTGAGGTCTCCACAGAAACCTGGGTCAAACCTGACTGCAGTTCTTGGAGGACATCCTGGGAAAACAGGGGTGAACGTGGCTTGTTGTGAGGGAGGGACACTGAAGGCAAAACTCTCGGGAATATTCAGCAGTTGCCTTTCTCTGGAGGTGGCCATTTTGGGAAAATCCGGCCCCACCTGTCAGTCAGCTGCTGAGAAGCCCCAGGGCAAACAACAACCCAGGTGGGATCACAGCCCCGCCCCTCAGTAAACAGGCTCCCTAAAGACCCCCCAGGCACACAGCTGCCTCTAACCCCATCCAGAGACTAAGCCCCACCCACCAGAGGGATTAGAATCAGCTCCACCTACCAAGGGACAGGCATCAGCCCCTCCCATCAGGAAGCCTACAGCAAGCCCCCACACTGACTTCAGCCACAAGGGGGGCAGACACCAGAAGTAAGAGAGGCTACAACCCTATCAACTGTAAAAAGGTCACCACACCAAAAACCTATAAAAATGAAAAGACAGAGGACTATAACTCGGATGAAGGAGAAAGGAAAAACCCCAGAAAAACAGCTAAACCATGAGGAGATCTCAGCCTCCGGGAAAAAGATTTTAGACTGTTGATGCTGAAGATGATGCAAGACATTGGAAATAAACTGGAGGCAAAGATGGATAACTGACAGGAAACACTGACCAATGAGATACACGATATAAAACTTAAACAAGAAGAGATGCAAAATACAATAACTGAAATAAAAAATTCACTAGAAGCAACCAACAGCAGAATACAGGAGGCGGAAGAACGAATAAGCGAGATGGAGGACAGATTAGTGGAAATTATGGATGTGGAACAGAAAAGAGAAAAAAGACTGAAAACAAATGAAGAGAGTCTCAGAGAACTCTGGGACAATGTTAAACACAGCAACATCCGTATTATAGGGGTGCCAGAAGGAGAAGAGAGAGAGAAGGGTATAGAAAAAATATTCCAAGAGATAATAGCCGAAAACTTCCCTAACATGGGGAAGGAATCACCCACTCAAATCCAGGAAGCACAACGAGTACCATATAAAATAAACCCAGGGAGGAACACCCCAAGACACATACTAATCAAACTGACCAAAATTAAAGACAAAGAGAAAATCTTGAAAGCAGCTAGGGAAAAGAAACAAGTAACACACAAGGGAACCCCAATAAGGTGATTGGCAGATTTTTCAGCAGAAACTCTGCAGGCCAGAAGCGAGTGGTATGATATACTTAACGTGATGAAAGGAAAAAACCTCCAATCAAGATTACTTTACCCTGCAAGGTTCTCATTCAGATGTGAAGGAGAAATCAAAACCTTCACAGATAAGCAAAAGTTGAGAGAATTCAGCAACACTAAACCAGCCTTACAACAAATACTAAAGGAATTTCTCTAGGCAGAAAAGACAAGACAGCAACAGGAAACAAAAATTCCACAAATGACAAGGCTCACCAGTAAAGGTATATATACAGTAAAGATATGAAATCATCCATGCACGATTATACCACCAAAATCAGAAATCATGAGAAGAGGTGGGTACAAATGCAGGACACTGGAGATGAACTTGCAATTAAGAGAACAACAACTTAAAACAATCTCGTATACATATAGACTCATATCAAAACTTCAGAATAACTGCAAACCAAAAATCTACAGTTGATACACAAACAAGGAATCTCTGAAGAAGAAATACATCTCATAGTAAATAAGTGCATAATCCACCATGAAGGGGGTCATTTGACATCATTCTTGGAATGCTGAAGTCTTCTTAGAACTGATTCTGATTTCCTCTCCATCAAAGAATTTATGATAATTATAATTAAATAATGCAACTGTACAATTAAATAATACAGTTCTACAATTGTATTATTAATAACCATTTCTCTCCATGGTACAATGTAAGGTCTATAATGTCCTATTTATCACATCACCTAGAATGGTGTAATGCCTATACTGAAGAATCCGTAAGATGTAACAAATTGTGAGGACATATTTACACTGTTTTTTAACCAATTTATGCATTTTATATTTTACTTATTTTCAGGGGGTGTATTATTTTTGTGATTCTTACCAGTTAAGTTATTCTTTTTATTATGCTATATAAAATATTTAATGGTATATAAAGCTTTCTTCTTTATAAATTTTAGTTGCATAATATACACAATTTTAATATAATGCTAACTTTTAAAGAAAAATTGAAATGTAATAGATAATACTAAATAGTAAAGATGAAAGCCATGCAAAATGGGATAAAGTATAGAATAAATTTCCTATTTGTCTCAGCATATTTTCCATTCCACTTCTCCAGAGGGAGTCGCTTAATATGTTTCTTAAGATCCATGATATAATAATCTGTGTGAATGTAACTGTGTTTAAGTATATGTATTTTATTTTGTTAAAAAAAAAAATTAAAGAACAGGCATTCTTCCTAAACCATGCAAACCAATCACTAGATATTACTGAATATGAAAAGAAAATTGTATACAGTGATGAATATATTTGCTTTGGAATTAGTTAACTAGCTAGTTACCTACAATTATAAAAGAGCTATGAAGATACAGCTGAAGGGTAAGATTTAAAATGTTCTTTAATTACTGTATGATAGATCGTTTCTTACGACTATGCACTCAGAACTGTCAATTCAAACTGTTTCCAATTTGAATTCTACCAAGTTTTCTTAATTAGTTTCTAACAAGATTTGCTTCATTAATGGAGTTCTTATTATTGTTGTAATTAAAAATAATTATGGAATATGTGCACACTCCTCAAATAAAAAAATAAAAAATAAAGGGGGCTTACATGGTTTAATTTATGTTGTATGTATCTTATCACAGTAAATGAAAACAGAAATCTTGGAAAGGAAGAGAACACTAAAGCCAGCTTTCACCCTGTGGGCTATGTGACAAACACTACTGACCACTGCAGTGACCATTTGGGAAACTGGCAACAGAAGATAAAGCCTAAGGTCCAGCTTAGGTAGGACAGTCTTGTATGAAATACCTATATAAACTTGGGATACCAATGGACTATACTGTACCCTCAGTACAGAGATGAACCATATACAAATCTGTAGCACTGAAAGGGACCACCAAGAAATTGTCCTGTTTTACCCAGTAGAGAAGGAGAAATGCCTCTTCTAAGAATCCACAATCAAAAGCCAAAAGCTGGATGACACTGCTAAGTGGACAGCTTTTAGATCTTTGCTAGAGCCAGCTTTTAGTTGTGGGTGTCTTAAGCCAACAAATATGCTGTCATTCCATCCAGTAATCACAGGAAACAAATAAAGAAGGTAAAGATATTCCTTTAGGCCAACCAAAGTAAAATGTAAGTGTTAGGTCAGTTTTCCCTAAGCAGATTTAGAAATTTAAACTCAGTAAAACTACCAATTTTTTTAACTAGGAAAGGGTAACTGTAAGGTTCATATGGAAAAATAGAATAGTAATAAGGGGAGATGTAGGCAATCATATGATAAAAATATACCATAAAGCCTCATTAATTAAAACAAAGTGTGTTGTCCTACACACACACACACACACACACACACACACACGATTGGAATTTAATACATTGTAAATCCACGAATGGGTATTAATGCATAAAGTACTTAGGTTATGATAAAAGTGGCATCTCAAAGTTTAGGAAAGATATTTGAAATGGCATTTGAGATTTAAATGCATTGTGACAAACCCAAATCTGTCCCAAGTACATAGATCAGGATAAATTCCAAAATGATCAGAGATTTACATGTGACAGAAAATGAAACTATGAAAGTAATAGAAAAATGCAGTATATTTCTGTTATAACTTTCTATTACAATGATGTCTAGAAGCCATAAAAAAACAAAAGATCGTTAGAGTACACAAAAATCTATAAATCCTGCATAGTAACATAAATAAATACTTAAGCATGCAAACACATACACACACACACACACACACACACACACACGGGAAAAGCAAGGAAAAAAAAGTTGAACTGGGTTAGAAGTAATAAATACTGCATCAAGGTTTGCAATTCCTATTATAAAAGGCCAACCTCTTAAATAAAGAGCTCCTACAAATCAATAAGATGATAAGCCCCATATGTACCCATAGAAAATCAGCAAAGCATATGAACAGATTGTTTACAACAAAGGAAATAAAAATTATTTTTAAACATGTGAAAAGATAATGGGGATGATGTACAAAAGGAATGCAAATTAAAACTACACTGGAGTTCCCTAGTGGCTCAGAAGGTTAGGGATCCAGTGTTGTCAATGCTGAGGCTCAAGTTGCTGCAATGGCTTAGGATGCTGTGGCTTGGGTTCAATTCCTGGCTCTGTAACGTCTGTGTTCCATGGGTGCAGTCGAAAAAACAAAAACAAAAACAAAAAACAACCTACATTGAAATACTATTTGCCACCCACCAGACAGGCAAAAATCCAGAAGTTTGACAACTATGTTGGCAAGACTGTGGAAGCAGGCACTCTCATATATTGCTGTGGAAGTGTAAATTGTCCAAACCCTCTAATGTGGCAAAATTACACACCATATATCTAAATTATAACATAACAGATTAGATCCTTTAACCAAAGATCCTTAACTAAGGATCCTTTAACCAAGAATCCTTTAACAAAGGTTAAGTTACAGATCCTTTAACGAAGCAATTCCTCTCCAGAAATTTAATCTAGAGACAAACTAATACACATGCATAATGATGCAGGTACAGTTTGCAGATCTATTTAAAGAAGTAAGGTTGAAAACAATGTAAATGTTCATTGATAAAGACAGTTATGGTTCCATCAATTGATGGAATACTATTTAGCTATTTTTTAAAAAAAGGAGTAGGGAAGGAAACTCTTCATGTACCAATATGGAAAGAATATTAAAATATGCTACTAAGTAAAAAAACGAAGGGTAGAGAAAGTTGTGCTTTATGTCACTATTTGTATGAAACCGTTACACAGAATATTTATGTGTGGTTTTTGTTTTTGTTTTTTTTTTTTTTGGTCTTTTTAAGGCCTTGCCTGTGGCATATGAAAGTTCCCAGGCTAGCGGTCAAATTAGAGCTGTATCTGCCAGCCTACACCACAGACATAACGCCAGATGCAAGCTGCATCTGTGACCTACACCACAGCTCATGGCAACACCGGATTCTTTTTTTTTGTCTTGTTCTTGTTGTTGTTGTTGCTATTTCTTGGGCCGCTCCCGAGGCATATGGAGGTTCCCAGGCGAGGGGTCGAATGGGAGCTGTAGCCACCAGCCTACGCCAGAGCCACAGCAATGAGGGATCCGAGCCGCATCTGCAACCTACACCACAGCTCACAGCAACGCCGGATCGTTAACCCACTGAGCAAGGGCAGGGACCGAACCCGCAACCCCATGGTTCCTAGTCAGATTCGTTAACCACTGCGCCACGACGGGAACTCCCGGATTCTTAACCCAGTGAGCAAGGCCAGGGACTGAACCCGAATCCTCATGGATACTAGTCAGGTTTGTTACTGCTGAGCCACAACAGGAACTCCTTGTATCTTTATTTATAATCTGCATTTTATTACATAGGCTGATTTTATAGACACAGATACATTAAGGAACTAGAATTGAGCAGATGGGGGCAAATGGATAGGAGAGTCTTCACAGTACACTTTTCACACACTTGGTATTAAAACCATGTGAACATATAATCTACTACATTTAAGGAGTTTCCATTATGACACAGTGAGTCAAGAATCTGACTGCAGTGGCTCAGGTTGTTGCAGAGGTGTGGGTTTGATCCTTAACCCGGTGCAGTGGGTTAAAAGTATCCAGTGTTGCCACAGTTGTGGCTCAAATTTAATTCCTGGCCTGGGAACGTTCATATGCCACAGGCATGGCCATTAATAAAAAATCTTAGTAAGTATACATAATAGAATATCTAGGATAACACCTAACAAAGTAAACAGAACATAATTAGTAGAGCAATAAATATAAAATGAGGAAAAGTAAAATACTCAATCCAAAAGATAAGAACACACAGAAGGCACAACACTAGATGGTTGAAATAAACCTAAATATTTCTATCATCACAATAAATGTAAATAAGTTAAACTCACTAGTTAAAAGAAAAAGTTTGTCTCATTGTATTAACCATAATAAATGTGAATTAACCAAATGCTCACTTAAAAGACAAAGACTGTCAGACTATACAAAATATAATCAAATTACATACTGTTCTTAAAAGGTACACCTTGAATACAGGAGCACAGGTGGGCTGCAAGTCAAAGAATGGAAAAAGTTGCATAAGGCATGTATACTACTCAAAAGAATGCTGCTGTTAACTACATGACTATCAAGTGAAAAGACACTAAGGCAAAAGGGTCACTTTACAAAGACAGCAGGTTCCAAAGTCCAGGAAGATAAGTAATTTTAAAGTATGGCCTCAAAATACATAAAGCAAGAATTGTTATCACCGCAAGTAGAAACTGACAATTCCATTATCCTAGTGGGAGATTTTAAACAAAGTCTAAGTAATGGATAGAAAAAAGGGTGACGTTCCTTTTGGCCCCTCAAATTAACCTCCTTTAGAACTGCCAGACCACCAAATCAGAAACAAAGTTTCTTGATTATTCCTGAGAAAATCAATTGGGAAGGGGAGACAAGCTTCCTGTCTGGTTTTAATGACGGATATTCAAACACAGAAATGGGAAGTTACACATTATCCACGCAATAACCATATAGCTAGATCCTAACATGAGTGACTTTGTCAGCAACTCTCTATGCCTATGCTTCTATTTCTTAATCTCTAAGCTCCTCAAGGGAAAACACTGCTCTCTTATACATATTTGTATCTACGCCAGCAATAACCATATACCTGGTATATAATAAGTATTCAATAATTGTATTATTCAATCATCTACTACATACCCCTTTTGGAAACACGTATTCCAACATTTGTGAAGCATCTAATTACATAGCAGGCACTATGTTAAGTACTGGGAATATACAGGCGAATAAAACAATGCTTGTTCTCCAGTGTGTGTATATATATATATATATATTTTTTTTTTTTTTTAAAGCTATAAACAGATATTTGAGTGGAGAAACAGACAGACGAGACCAGAAAAAGTACCTGAAGAGCTGAGGGAAAGTTCTCAACCATTTAACATGTATTTATTTATTTATTTTTTATTTTTTTATTTTTTTTATTTTCCCACTGTACATGTATTTATAAGCATCCACTGTATTCCAGAATCAGGTAGGTGCTAGAGAAGGAACATCTGAGTCAAGCCTTACCAAGCAGAGGCGGGAGTGAAGTCAGGCAGAGGACATTCAGGGCCATAAGAAGCAGTATATGAAGTTCTGGGGGGAGTGTGATGCACTCAAAGGGCTTGGGTAAAGACTAGAACCTACTTTCCCAGGGTCTTTTCCATATTGCGTCTTGATACTCCTTGCCCCCAGGACTGTGTTCATTCCAATACAGAACCCTGGCTAGATCCATGGCTTCTGACCTCAATCCAACAAGAGATTCTTTCAAAATTGCAGCAAAGTGCCCATACATTTAACTTAAAATGTTCACAAGCTACCTACACGGAATACAGCACATGCTACTCTCTATTCTATTTCATTTCTTAAAACGCTGTTTACAACTCACTACCAATGCCCTCACCACTAACAGCTCTCAACCTCATTTTGTGAAATGCTTATTGCTTGTGGTGATTGATAATGCTTCTCCCAACTGGAATTCCGCTTCTAGCTCCTCACTCTACAGCCCAGGGAGAGCCCCCTCCAGACATATTACTGAGCTGCTGCTATGTGCAGACGAGACAATGCACTAGGCCTCCAATTTGCTGTTTATGGCCCAGTTCTCTGAAAAAGCATAAATCAAGGAAATTCATTAAATTTTCTGGGAAACTTTCCCCAAACAATGCACAATTTGGAAGTGCGAATGTTGGGAAAAGTTACCCAAGTGATAGTGACTTGATAATCTTGAAAACAAATACCTGATTAGCGAGGGTTTGGACAGCAGATAAGAAAATGAAACCTCAAACAAGTAGAGGGGCTTCCCAGGGGTCCCAAAGCCACTAGTAGGGCAAGGATTAGAATCCCCAGCTCATTGGATCCCCAGTCCATTTCGGAAAGTTCCCACCAGGGAAAGTCTATCAGTGTCCCTTCTCCTTTCGCACTGACCTTTTCTTTATCAGAATTTCCCCAAGGGGGCTTGGCTTACTAAGTGCTAATTAGATTTCCTCCACCTGCTCTGGGATTTAGAGGGCAGTGCTAAGGCAGTGTCCTCCTCAGCTAACAAAGCCATTGGCATTCCTGGTATGCAGGGGCTGGCCTCCAGTTTTTCGGTCAACAGCAACTAAAGGGCTCCTTTCCAAAGCCCTAAGGAGGAAGACAGAGATGGGAGGGGTATTCCTCCATCCAGAAAGTCAAGTCCAGCCAAAGCCTGGGATTGACTGTTACTGGGGAGCTGGGTGGAAACAGAGAAAATTCTGGGAGGCAGGAACGGAATCTGGGTGAGGCAAGTAAACTTCTCCTTCTCACTCCCCTAAGGAATGCTATTGTCGTCCAGACTGAAGGGATAAAGTCTTGGATGGACAAGGCCCTCGTCTAAAAATAAGTTATCAAGAAACATTTCTCTTTCTGTTCTTGTTTCAAGACACAGGTCCAAAGTGCTCCGCCAAGAATGGCAAGTCCCCCATAATCCCATCCCTCCCTATCTAGGCATCATAAACCCGTGAAGGATCAGCCACTGACTGCTAAGGTACAGCCTGGATGCTCAGTCATTACCTGCCCTGTGACTTTACACCCCTCACGATTTCTCCAGGTTTGAGCTTCTCAACTCTCAGAGTTGACTTCAACGTCAAATGAGACGGTGAATATAAACACGTTTTCCAAACTATTAAGTGGTGTAAAAGCTTTAGAGCAGCTCCTAACGCAAACTCAATTAAATTCAAACATTTACTGAATTCCTAGAAGAGTGCTTATACAGAGCTGGTGCACAGATGTTATAACACAAATATTAGTTGTGAGATAATACGAACATAAACCGAACTGAATTCTGACCTCTGTGGAAATCACAGACCAGTGTTGGAGGTTACGTCTCCGAAAGAACATGGCAAGTGCTAGACAGAGTCACACAAAGTGAGGAAGAGGGGATAATTTATCCTGTTACGAAAGAATGAGGTTTATCTGGTCAATCAACAGATGAACACTACTCATTAATATGATTAATTCCCATCTCCTCTACGATAGTCTCGCTATCTAGAAAGATAGCCAGCACAATTCTGTCATCTCAAATTCTCAAAGAAGGGACCTTATTCATATTATTCAAGGCCAAAAAATTACCTTAAAAATATACAGGGGGAAAAAAAAAACGAACTTGCTCTGTTCTCTTCATCTCTTCTTTTAATGTGACAATGTCTATCAAATTTTTTTTTGTCTTTTTGCCTTTTCTAGGGCCACTCCGTGGCATATGGAGGGTCCCAGGCTAGGGATCAAATTGGGGCTGTAGCCACCAGCCTACGCCAGAGCCACAGCAACGCGGGATCCGAGCTGCATCTGCAACCTACACCACAGCTCACGGCAACGCTGGATTCTTAACCCACTGAGCAAGGCCAGGGATCAAACCCGAAACCTCATGGTTCCTAGTCGGATTTGTTAACCACAGCGCCACGACGGGAACTCCTATCAAAATTTAAAATGAACATACACTTTGACCCAGAAATTCAACTAAAAACTGACTCTAGAGCTAAATCGCTCTGCCTAGAACTTACTGAAATACAGTGCTGGTGAGTAAAGAACATGCTACAATCTAAACTAAATGTTTACGAATTGCTATAAAAGTAGCCCCAGAACAAGCAAATACTTTATTAAAAACTGGAACAAAGTATACTATAAAAAACAAGAATTTCACTAATTATCTGTACAAATTAAAAAAGAGAAGCAATAATGGAATTCTAACCAAAGCTGCTATTTCAATGAGTCTTCCCTTATCTGCGGTTTCATTTTCCAGGGTTTCGGTTACCTGCTGTCAACTGTGGTCCAGAAACATTAGGTGGAAAATTCTAGAAATAAACAAGTTTTAACTTGTGCACTATTTTGAGTAGCGTGGTGAACCCTCGTGCTGTTCTGCTCTGTCCCGCCCGGGACCCCCAAACATGGACATCGGCTGCTCCTGACATCCAAACACTGACACTGTCACGGTTCAATGAGCCAGGATCCCCCAGAGCAAATAACCTTCCTCCTGATAGGCTGTCAAAAGGTCAACAGTAGCCTAATGCCATGTCACAACACCTGTGTCACTCAACGCATCTCACCATGTAGGCATTTTATCATCTCACCATCATCACAAGAAAAGGGGTAAGTACAGTTTAATAAGCTATTTTGAGAGAGAGACCACATTCACATAATTTTATTACAGTATATTGTCATAATGGTTCTATTTTATTGTTATTGTTGTTAATCTCTACTGTGCCAAATTTATAAGTTAAACTTTATCACAGTCGTGTATGTATGGGAAAAAACACATAGGATTTAATATTATCCAATTTTTAGGCACCCACTGGGAGTCCTGAAATGCATCTCCATGAATAAGGGGAGACTACTGTCCATAACTATACAAGGAACTATATACAGCATATCAAGATGAAAAAGAAAAACAAATTGTGTAAGTTTTCATTTCAACCTCAAACCCTGGAAAATCATCTTCAAAGTTGGGTAAAACATCCCCTAGGCCAGGAAAATTCATCATCCCTGCTGGTCTCCAATGGATTCTCCTAAGCTCTGGTTCTCACTGCAATAGAAACGTAGTCATCCCTGCCCTCAAAATGGGGTTCTGTTGCCCATTAACTGGGTTGGTTTGCAGTGTATGTGAACTTAATGGTAAGTAAGTCACAGTGCCTCCGACTACTTTGGGGGTTTGTGTTTACTGAAGTATATAGTTGGTACCTCTACCACTGGTGAGTCATGACATAGTGTAACAAAATTCAAACCTGAAATGTAATGAAACAGCCTAAAATGTATCTCTAATCAGCTAACATGGCTTATAGCTTCCTTTGGTTACTAAAACGCTCCAGGGGAAACTTGCACCTCTGTCACATTTGGGGGGATGTTCTCCTCCATTAGAAGGATCACATCGGGGCAGATCATCTTTGCTATTAAATATCTTTTGTTTTGGCCCAGAAACTTTCATCTGCAAACCAAGTGCATCTGACACAAGGTAACACGTGGGTAAACTTCTTCCTTTTGGTGGGGAGGGGGCGGGGGCGGAGAAATACATCTATATGTCAGCAAATTACAGGTATAAAAAAAGCACTTATCCTCACGCAATACTATCCAGTTGTGAAAGCTTGAGGTTTGTGAGAGCTGCATAGCATGCTATTTGCTTAATAGTTTTTCTCAGATGATGGGATTTGGGGGTGAATTCTTGCTTTCTTTAAATTTTTCAGCATTTTTTCATTCATAACAAATACGTTCCATTTATAAAAGTGATAACCATCCCTTCAAAAAGCAAAACAAATGCAAAGTGATCTGTATATGCTAATATGGAACCATTTCCATGGTTCATTTCATCTCATGGAGTTGTGGTGCAGAAACCATAAAGACTTAGTGCCTGGCACATAAGCTTTCAAACAGTATCATTATCATACTGTTACATGGAATATAACAAGGTGCAAGACAGGGTAAACTGCACAAGGGTCTAAAGTGAAAAAGAGATTTATTTTTCATTAAATACTACCCTGCCCAGGTTCCTCAGAAAACTGAGTTCAGAACCAAATTCATCTATTTTAACAGGGTTGAAACACCAGAACAGAGGGAAGAGAAAAAGACAAGTTCGGCAGGTAAGAAGGAAAGCAAACACAAGGCTGCACTAGCAAACTGGCTACCGTTGAACGTGACATCACAGCTAACTGCATCAGCATCCAGAAAGTTTCGGCCTGGATGATACAGAACTACTATGTAGCCAAGAACAGTGCGAGTCAGGAATGGAGCCGGGGAGACAGGAGGAGACAGGCAGACAGCAAGCAGTTTATCTGCTGGCTCCTTCCCCTTCCCAGCAAAGGTGTTAACTGTTGCCACCTCCCCAGATACAGGCTGTGCTGCCACCTCCCCACATCTCCTCTGGATAGTCCCTGGGGAAAACACACCCTACTTCTGGATCTGGTAGGAGGAGCCAGAACCTTCCTGGATCTGGTCAGATGGAGCTTAGGCCTCTGAGCTGTCGTGTCTCTCCACAGTGGGCACAAAAGAGCTGTGCCAGGACCTGACCCTCTCCCACGGAGGCTGAGATATCCAGGAACATTAGGAAAGGAGGCAAAAGCCCCAGTACCTGAGACTTGCCATTGAGAAGCAGACTGGGGTGGGGGGACACAGGGGCGGGTGGCAGGCAGAACAGGGCAAATCTGTGTGGGTACATTAACTGAGTCCCAAACAACACATATCATTTTGTACAGAATAGAACTTGCACCACCAAGTATGTATTATTTTTTCTTTTCTTTTTTTTAATTTTCAGGGCCACACCTGCGGTATACAGAGGTTCCCAGGCTAGGGGTCGAATCGGAGCTATAGCTGCTAGCCTACGCCACAGCCACAGCAACGCGGGATCCAAGCTGTGTTTGCAACCTACACCACAGTCCATGGCAACGCCAGTTTCCTGACCCACTGAGCAAGGCCAGGGATCGAACCCTCATGCTCATGGATACTAGTTGGATTTGTTTCTGCTGCGCCACAATGGGAACTCCCTATTATTTTCTTAAACATTAGAAGAAACTGTACTTTGTCTATACTCAGTGGCCTAATGGAAAGGGCAAGGACTTGGGGCCAGAAAAATCCTATTCACCTAGTACTTGCTGGGAAACCCTGGGTGGGTTGCTCATCCATATAATCAGGATATTACACAGTTATTGTGCAGATTAAGTGAGCTCAGGTGGCTAAAACAGATGTTGGGCTCTGACAGACACGGCTCTGCCTCTTACATAAGAGAGGCTGATTCTCTTCCTCCCCCCCCCCCAGGAGACCTCAGATTATACCACGAAGCACACTCGGCTTATCATCATTTATACTTATGATTACTCACAGCACTGGGAGCTCCTTAGGAAGAGGGTTATTATTTGATGCTCTCGTGTCCCCTTTTGGAGCCTAGCGTAACTATGCTCACATCTGGGGTCGAGCACATGTTTGCTGAATGAGGCAGGACTCCAAACACCAATTCCTGAGGGAGATACTTTTCCTACGATTATTCGTAAAGTCACTTAAAGGAGCCATGAGACTTCTTAAACATAGTCCGACATCCGTTCTGGCTAGAAAGGTAGGAAAAAAAATTCAAAGCCTTTGAAGTTAGGCAGATTTGCATTCAAACCCCAGTTCTATTCCTACAAGGGTGACACTGGGGTGACACAGACTCTTTAGTTCTCTTAAACATAAAATGAGGATCCTGGAGGAGTTCCCGTCGTGGCGCAGTGGTTAACGAATCTGACTAGGAACCATGAGGTTGCGGGTTCGGTCCCTGCCCTTGCTCAGTGGCTAAGGATCTGGCGTTGCTGTGAGACGTGGTGTAGGTTGCAGACGCGGCTCGGATCCCGCATTGCTGTGGCTCTGGTGTAGGCCGGTGGCTACAGCTCCGATTGGACCCCTAGCCTGGGAACCTCCATATGCCGCGGGAGCGGCCCAGGAAATAGCAAAAAGACAAAAAAAAAAAAAAATGAGGATCCTACTGTATTTAATAGGGTTCCTGTAAGGACTGAAATTAAATAATACAAACTATGCCTGGCATGGTTTCATCTATGCTTCTGGGCAGTCTTCACCACCCTACACTCTTGCCCTGACCAAGGCTGAACAGTCTCATAAGCTCCTAAACGGCCTTATCCTTTTCCTAGTCTCTAAGGGTACTTTCCTACGGGAGAGAGACCCTATGAACCCAGGTGGGAGCGTGGTTTATGCAGCTATAGTGATGGGACAGTTTCTTTCCACTAACCTAGAAGGTCTCCTCGCTCATTTGACAGACCCACCTCCCCTCCCGGAGGCTCCAAGAGAAGGAAACGTGCCCTGCCAACTGCGTCCTTCCACTCCTTTCCTTCTTTTCTGATAACTAACTTATAGTCAGAGAGAATCCATGGCCTGTTTTCCTTTCGAGGAAAAAGAAACTACTCTGAAATACTACGGGGACCTTCTAGGGTACCGACTACCTTCACTGTTAGCGGTGGTGTTAAAGATTATATACCCAGCAGCAAGAGAGCAGATTTGGCAGCAGGTTCACTCTGTTTTGACCTTTCAGGTACAAGATGACTTCTGGAGCATCGCTGTTATTTCTGCATTCCAGGTAGCAGCAGAAAGGGAAGAGATTTCCCAGCTGGTTAAGAAAGAAAGGCACCAGCACCACGGTCAGAAGGCGCCTAGGTCTCTGCAGACTCCCTGGATCCATGATGCCCTCCCTGGATTCTCATCTCAGAGCTTCTTCTCTGTGGGAGACTAACCTTGATATGTTTAAGCTGCCACAGACGGGTTTCTCTTACTAGCAACCAAACAATTCTAACGCACTTCCCCGTGGTCCACAACGGGGCAACATCCACATCGAGAGACACAGGAAAATCGCCAGGTAGAAGTATCTGGGTAACTCTTTGGCAAATGTCTCAAGTTGTAACAAAATGGCTCGTTGGTTTATGTTTGTTGTTAGCTTAAAAAAATTTTTTTGGTGCTGGTGGGGTAGAAAAGAAAAGGCTTTTGGTTTGAGTAACAGGAATCTGCTTTTTTCCTCTTCTCATTCAACTTACTTGTACTACACATACTTGTACTACATGTCAGCTCTGTGCCAGGTTTTGTACAAAATCCCATCCTTTGCAGGCAGACAGAGTGCGCTCACATGAGCTGCTCTCCTTCAGCGGCTACCCTCCTGCCTTTGCTTTAGGCCTGCTGGGGACACCCACTGGAGGGGCCAAGAAAGTAAGAGCTTCGGTGACTCCTGAACAGACCTGCATGGTAGCTGCAACCACAAAGGCAGTAAGAAAGAAAGATGCGAAGTCTTAGGTGACAATATGGGAACAGTGTTTCAAATAAATCTGACCAGCCCCTTTAAGGTTCAACACTTGTGTCCTTAAATTGTGTTATTCCCTAGGCCCACTCCACTCTTCTGCATAAAAAAAACTCTTAAGAAGAATGTAAGAATTCCTCATTTTTCAGACACTTGCCTAAAGAGAAAAACTATTAAGCAAGGAAAGGGACAAAAAGCCAGCTAAAGTGGAGAGACGTGATATGTATAACCCGAGTAAATCTTAACAATCTAAGTGCCTTAATCTTGGGCAGAATGGAATTTAAAGTATTTCCATCAAAGGTTAAAAAAAAAAAAAAATCCAGTCTTTACTTGCATTTCTCAATGGGTACAGCCCACACTTCTTATCTTCTCCTCAGCAATTACTGCACCTGTTCAGGTTCTCACACTCACCAATCTACCACCTCGACTTGCAAAACCCAGTTTTAAATTTATACTCTCCTCTTTCCTCTTTATCTTTCAGTTCTCTTCTGTAGAGATTTAGTGTGTCTTCCTGATTTTTACATTTGCACTCCATTCCGCCTATTAGAACAAGGTAGAGTCCTGGGAGAAGATCCAGAAAATGAGAATCTGTCCTCTAGAAACCAGGAGAAAATTGGGGGGGTGGGGAGTTAACACTGATGTGAAGACCTCTTCTCTGTTACGCAGAGAGACTGAAAGCCGACAGATGGTTGCACTGATTCTCTCTAATCAAATTAGGGAGTCCAAATCATAAAACAAAAAAAGTCAAAGTTCTAAAAGTAGAGATAAAAATTCTTTAATATATACTGAACGGGCCCAAGACAAGGCAAACTTGCAGACACATAAACAAATACTTAAGGAGTTCCCTGGCGGCTTAGTAGTTAAGAATCCAGTGTTGTCACTGCTGTGGTGTGGGTTCAAACCCTGGCTCAGGGAATTTCCATATGCCACTGGTGCAGCCAAAAAATAAATAGGAGTTCCCACTGCGGCTCAGCAGAAACAAACCTGATAGTATCCATGAGGATGCAGGTCCAATCCCTGGCCTTGCTTAGTGGGTTAAGGATCTGGCGTTGCCATGAGCTGTGGTGTAAGTTGCAGACACAGCTCAGATTCCAAGTTGCTATGGCTGTGGTATAGGTTGGCAGCTGCAGCTCTGATTCAACCCCTAGCCTGGGAACTTCCATATGCCACAGATGCAGCCGTCAACACACACACACACACACACACACACACACACTTAGGTAATACACGTAAACTGCTTAGAATACTATGCTTGGCACAACACCGAATTTATGCGGCTCTTATCATTGTTATATTAACCAGACCCTCTCTATCCCAGCTCCCCTTTTTTCCTTTTTTTTTTTTCTTTTTATGGCTGCACTAGTGGCATATGGAAGTTCCCTGGGTTGGATCGGAGCTGCCAGATGGGAGCTACATCTGCGACCTACACCACAGCTCATGGCAACGCTGGATCCTTAATCTACTGAGTGAGGCCAGGGATCAAACCCGAATACTCGTGGATGCTACTCAGGTTCTTAACTGGCTGAGCCACAATGGGCGCCCCCCTCTCCCCAGCTCCTTTGTTGTTAAATTGTCCACACTTATTTCTATAACAGATTTACTACGTTGTGTAATACAATTGTCCCTCTGGATCCACAGGAGATTAATTCCAGAACCCCTGGCAAATGACAAAAATCCAAGGATACTCAAGTTCCTCACAGTAAGCAGCAAAGTACAATGAATATGGTTGGCCTTCTGAATCTGGGTTTTCTTCATCTGCAGATACTGAAGGGTGATACAGCTCAATCTAAGGGGAGCAGCAGACTCAACTGCTCCCCTGAGGCAAGATTTATTCAGCTTCTTTGTTGCTCCACCCAGCACTGTGTCCCACACAGCTGGTGTCCACAAGGCTTGGTGAAGGATTGCTTTTGTTACGGGAAATATCCCAGCCCCAGTTTATCTTCCATGAGACCCCTTGGCAAAGACCTGATACATCACAAAGCCTGACTGAAGCAATACCATGTTCTAACGCACAATAAACACATCAACTTTAGTCACACATTCCAACAAGTGACTTAAAAAGTTGATCCCGGAGTTCCCGTCGTGGCGCAGTGGTTAACGAATCCGACTAGGAACCATGAGGTTGCGGGTTCGGTCCCTGCCCTTGCTCAGTGGGTTAACGATCCGGCGTTGCCGTGAGCTGTGGTGTAGGTTGCAGACGCGGCTCGGATCCCGCGTTGCTGTGGCTCTGGCGTAGGCCGGCGGCTACAGCTCCGATTCAACCCCTAGCCTGGGAACCTCCATATGCCGCGGGAGCGGCCCAAGAAATAGCAACAGCAACAACAACAACAACTACAACAACAAAAGACAAAAAGACAAAAAAAAAAAGTTGATCCCGGAGCTCCCTAGCCTGGGAACCTCCATATGCCACAGGTGTGGCCCTAAAAAAGACATAAATAAATAAATAAATAAATAACGAGGATTTGTTTAAAAAAAAAAGTTAATCCCAATTTGGTTTCATAATCCAAAAATACCAACTTCCCCAATGAAGATACTGCATACTTTTGACTCCTGTAGGTGTCTCTCTGACCTCATCACCTCACCAACCCTCAAAGAAAAAAAAATTTTGAAGACCAGGGTCTACAGTGCAAACAATCTTGTATTTACCATAGATTTGGGTTTTGTTGTGCCATTTCTGAACTCATATATATATACATATATATATAATTTTTTTTTTTTTTTTGCTTTTTAGGGCTACACGCACACATATGGAGGTTCCCGGCTAGGGGTCGAATCAGAGCTACAGCTGCGGGTCTACACCACAGCTCACGGCAACGCCAGATCCTTAACCCACTGAACGATGCCAGGGATCGAACCCACAACCTCATCGTTCCTAGTCGAATTCATTTCCTCTACACCACAAGGGAACTCCTGAACTCGTTATAAAATGATGTCTGTGTAGGACCTTACGGTCCATGTCAACACCTATGATAATGAAAGACCTAGGGAGCCGGGGGAGAGACATGAAGCCCTAGGTTCTAGTCCCGGGTCTGCCACTGACCCGATATGTTAGTCAAGTCATTATACCTCACCAATCCCCCATTTCTTAATGTATAAAATGATGATCATTCAAATATTTGTTGAATGCCTCTTATCTGCCAGAAATTATGCTGAAAGCTAAAAACACCAAGAAGAATAAGAATATCCCTATCTTCCAGGTTTGAATCTTCTAATGGAGTCGGAGATCACATGCAGCAGTAATACAGTGTGGGAGGTGCCATAAGGCGAGGATACACAGTTCTACACAAGTAGGAAGGTGCGACCCATTACTCCCTCAGAGTGGGTGGGCAGACACATCAGGGAGCTAAGAACTAAGAAAGAACATCTTATTGATTCTGTGCATACAACAGGCAGAGGGTGGGGGAAGGGAGCAAACGCCGGAATGCAGTTGCTAAGCTGGACCTTCAGTCAAGAACAGATCAAATCTATTCAGAGGTTGTTTTAATTGCAACATCTAATGAAAATTCGGTTTCCCCCCCAGGGACATGGGTAACAAAGGGAAGACCACAAACCACAAGTTTTCCAATAGTCAAGCATCTGAATCAAAATACTATTACAAAAATATTCTCATCCATCATACTGACCTTTTGAAATCAAAGGCTACAGGTATTCATTTTGATTTTGGAGTAGTCTGACTTGTGTCTTTTGATCCAGATACAGTTTGAGAAATTCAAGGCTCTGCTTCTGCATAAAATGTCTTTCCAGTCTCACAGACATGGGGGATGGTTTTGTTGTAAAACGTTTCATACGGAAAAGCATTTAACTGCTATACAGCAAATATATGGTAAAATTACAGAGAGATGCATAAGCAGACCAGTACCCACTAAACAGCTTAACGACATATGGTGTATTGTTTCAAGTGCGGTCACTGCTGTAGAAGCAAAATCTTCAGATTTAGGCATTACCAATGAGTTTCAGATCCAATCCTAGAATGGGGTGCTAATCTGAGCTAGAGAGGGGGGCAGATGGGGCCACCCCCAAACCTGTGAAGCTTACACAGCCAGTGAGTGCCATGGCCTTCCCACTCCCTCTTTGACTCCAGCAGTAATGCGTCACCCACAGCGCTGTTTAGATTCTCTCTGGGGGCTGTGCAACCCTGAAACACTACCATGTTTTCCCAGCTCTTCACTCAGGAAAGTGTATTCCATTCAGAAGCCACATACACAGGCTCTCCGACCACACACGCTCAGACCCTCCCACTTCTGTACCTTTCTTCCGCCACATCACCTTCAGCACCTGCAGGAAGTAACTCTGGGGCGCTCCAGACTCTCGTGTTTCCATAGTCCGACACATCTGACAGAGAGGAGCTCACTTAAACTCGTGTGTTTACAAGATCAGAATGTAGGTATGATAAAGGGACCTACGGGGGAACGTTAATAGCGGGTGTGTGAACAGGACCAGACAGTCAGGGAAACTGTTTCCCTCTTAGAATTGTGCTCCCTGGATCCTAGGTAGTTTATTTCTGCTTTAGATTATACTAAGATGGGTTTGCTTCTTTGAGAGCGAAAGGCATATAATCCAGATGTGAACTCAAGTAGCAAAATGAAGATTCCTTAAGTGAAAAGTCTGCCTGTTTTGGCATTAGCCAGAAGAATCCACTAATAATGAGCAACACATTTTAAACAGAGAGTGCTAACACTGATAGAGTAGTTGCTGTGTACTCTGTTCTAAGTGCTTTGTATGTTAACTCATTTCATCCTTGAAACAAATGAGCTAGGTTCCATCATTAGCGTCACTTTATATAAGTCGAAGCACAGAATATGTTGCCTAGTTGGTAGGTAGTGGGATTCAAATACAGGCCATCCAGTGCTTGCTACTACTTTTTTCACTACTTAAGTAAAAGGCTGTGTTCAGAAATGTGTTCTCTAGTTTTTGGTCAACACCCAAGCACTGCTATTAGGGGAGAATACATCCTTTGTCTATGATGGGATGAGACAAGAATCCCACCTAGGTCTGGAAGAACCTAGGTTCCAAGTCTAAGCGAGGCTCCTGACAGGAGAGATGGTGGGAGAGACCAGTGGAGGAAGGGAGAGTGGCATGGTGACCAAGAAAGGGAAGCTGACTTCATTCTAAGGAGCATGGTACACTCTGGAGACAAGAGGACCCATCACCGGGATGTGTGGTGGTCCTGGGCTAATTTCTTAGCCTAAGCTTGTTTTTGGCTGAAATGGCAATATTATCTACTTTGCCATATTGTAGTAAAGATTCAATGTAATAGGCTAATCCACGCACAAGTTACTTACTACATAGTAAGCAAACAATAAAATTCGCATCATCTTCCCCCATACTTTCTCATTTCCTGCTTCCCATCCCAGTTAGAGAGAGTAGAAGAGTAAATCTGTTTAGGAAGGAGTGCAAAATACCAAATAATTATGGACACCTGTTTTACTATTCAGCGTCATTTGAGGAAAACTGTTCTTCAACGAGATCATGATTCTGGGCGGGGCTGCCACGCACCCCCCCCCTCACCCCATCGACTGGGGGAGGGTCAGGTAGAGCTGGCGCAGCCCCGGTCTGACCGACTAAGTTTTCCAATCCCTGGCCACAGCTCGCGGTCCAGGGGTGGGACTCTGACGCAAGCTGTTAGCCTCCTTCCCCAAGATTTTTCAGTTTGGAGTAGGGACCTTGCCTTTCGGGTCACAGAGACGGGAGGGCTGGAGGCTGTGGGTGACCTTCTTTCCTATTACCTGGAAAAAAGAAATCCAACCACAGACAAGCCGAGATGAGACACAAGGAGAGCCCTGGGGGCCCTGAAATATGACTGTGGTGTCCAAAGCCCCTGAAGTTGCCCGGGTATCTAGAATATTTCTTTCCATTTTCTGAGTTTCCTTAGTACGTATCCAATACCCTTCTAGCTATGCACTTTTGTCTGAGGTAGTTTCTGTCATTGCTAATTCAAAACGTCCTTAAAACATGAATTTCTATTTTATGCCAGACTTTCCACAAAGTACTTTATGAGCTCCCATTCAGTCTTCAGAGCAGCCCCGACAGGGAGGCACTGGCTCCTTCCGAACCCTCTTCACTCCAAGTGCATGTCTACAAGGGTGTGAACCCCTTTAGAAGCCCAGGGTCAGAGCACAGGATTGACAGTCACTTCCTGTAACCAAATCACACCTGACACGACACCAACCAGAGCTTACTCAGACTGCACCTCTTAGGTCAGCAGGCCCCATCCCAAATAATCATGCCGGCCAAGGGGTGGAACTTGCTGAGTAGCCAGACCTTAAGGGTGGAAGCAGTTGTCATCCCCAAGAGCCACACAGATGTCTCACCAGAAATTAAGGCACTGCTAGGATGGAGAAAGGGCGAAAGGGATTTAGGGGACGCGATCGGCAAGTGTTCGCTACAGACTCCAAAGGAACATTATAATAAACGAGTTCTTAAGATGATCTGGATCTCCGAACCATCTATCTGGTCAATAACCCCTCCTGCTCACCCTTCTTTCTACTGTGGTCTCATCCTTCAGTCTAATTTAGGACTGTTTTCCTCCAGAGGCTGCAGCGATGCTCCACAGGGAAGCCAGTTAGTTTACCAGTGACTCTCTTCACACTCACAAGCACCAAAATTGAAATGCTGATTTGGTAAGATTATCGAGAGGTCTCAAGGCACTTTCCAGAAACTATAATACTGAAACCTGATTACAAGCATGTTCCATTTGACTCAATTAAAACGTCCTCGGCTGTCTCCTTGCCTCGGCTTCCTTCTTAGTAAGCATAAACCCAAAAAAGTGGGAAATCAAGAAAGGCACGTCTTTAGGAAAGGGTTTTATGATCCACTTGACCAAAAAAACAGATTTCCCACTGGCTGGACTGCCAACAATTTTTTAATTATACTTGATTAGCAATGTTCTGTCAATTTCTGCTGTACAGCAAAGTGACCTAGTTACACATATATATACACATTCTTTTTCTCACATTATGCTCCCTCATGTTTCATCCCAAGCCTGTGCTATACAGCAGGATCTCACTGCTTATCCACTCCAAATGCAGAGTTTGCATCTCCTAACCCCAAATTCCCAGCTCATCCCACTCCCTCTCCCTCCCCCTTGGCAACCCCAAGTCTGTTTTCCATGTTCATAAATTTGTTTTTTTTTCTGTAGACAGGTTCATTTGTGCTACATATTGGATTCCAGATATAAGTGATATTATATGGTATTTGCCTTTCGGATTTACTTCACTTAGTATGAAAGTCTCTAGTTCCAACCATGTTGTTGCAAATGCAATTATTTTGTTCTTTTTATGGCTAAGGAGTATTCCATTGTGTATGTACCACATCTTAATCCATTCATCCTTGGACATTAAGGTTGTTTCCACGTCTTGGCTATTGTGAATAGTTCTGCAATGAACAGAGGGATGCATGTGTCTTTTTCAGTTAAAGTTTTGTCCAGATATATGTCCGGGAGTGGGACTGCTGGATCATATGGTAGTTCCCTGAGGAACCTCCACACTGTTCTCCACAGTGGTTGTACCAGGTTACATTCCCACCAGCAGTGTAGGAGGGCTCCCTTTCCTCCACACCCTCTCCAGCATTTGTTATTTGTAGACTTAGTAATGCTGGCCATTCTGACCACTATGAGGTGGTCCCTCACTATAGTTTTGATTTGCATTTTTCTAATAATTAGTGATGTTGAGCATTTTTTCATGTGCTTGTTGGCCATCTGTATGCCTTCTTTGGAAAAACATCTATTCAGGTCTTCTGCCCTTTTTTCAATTAGGTTTTTTTTGGATATTAGGCCCTTGTCAGTTGCATCGTTTGAAAGTATTTTTTAGGTTGACTTTATATATATTTTTTTAAGATTTCCTTTTCTGTGCAAATGTTTTTAAGTTTGATTAGATCCCATTGGTTTCTTTTTCTTTTCTTTTAAAATTTTTACCTTTTTTGTTGTTTTAGGGCCGCGCCTGTGGCATATGAAGTTCCCAGGCTAGGGGTCAAATTGGAGCTGTAGCTGCCGGCCTACACCACAGCCAGAGCAACGCAGGATCCGAGCCCCATATGTGGCCTATACTACAGCTCACGGCAACACCAGATCCTTAACCCACTGACCGAGGCCAGGGATCGAAACTGCGCCCTCATGGATGCTAGTCAGATTCATTTCCACTGAGCTACGATGGGAACCCCTATTTTTGTTTTTGTTTCTATTGCTGTGGGAGACTGACCTAAGAAAACATTTGTTGACGTCAGAGGATGTTTTGCTTATATTCTCTTCTAGGAGTTTTATGATGTTTTGTCTTACGTTTAAGTCTTTAAGGCATTTTGAAGTTATTTCTGTGCACGGTGTGAGGGAGTGTTCTAGTTTCACTGATTTACATGCAGCTGTCCAGTTATCCCAGCACCACCTGCTGAAGCAACTGTCTTTTTCCCATTTTACATTCTTGCCTCCTTTGTCAAAGATTAATTGACCACTGGTGTCTGGGTGTGAACAAATGGTTTTTGTTGTTGTTTTACAGAAATTTCTACGGTAATGTAAAAAGAAGATGATATAGATTTCTAGCTCCTGACTGGGATTCAGGAGACATGGCTTCCAGATCCAACAGTCTGACCCACTCTGAGCTCTTGAGTAGAAGGAGCCTGGGTTTTAAAATTGAACAGATGTTCACTGTTTACCTTCATGGTGAGAGATGTCCCTTCTCTTTCATGACTGTCTTTCTGAATAAGACCAATCTTCCTCTAAGCCTCATTTCCTGACTTATAATAATGACGGTGCCACAATCCACCTCATTAGTCTACATAGATGATTAAATAGTTTATTAAAGTGAATAAATGTGATTCACCTGGATTATTTGAAAATGCACTACTTCAATATCTGAAAAGAATATGAATTCTGCAGTTGCGGAACACAGGGCCCATTTGAGTGGTTCTAGTTGTGGGCAATTATAAATAAAGCTGCAATAAGCATTCTTAAACAAGTATTTTTAAAATTTTTATCAGAGGATACAACTATAGTAGAGTCTTGCATTTTTATCCAATGTGACAATCTCTGTCATTAGTGTTTAGTTAATTTATATTCAATATATTTATCGACATAATTGGATTTAGGTAGCAACTTCTTTATTTCTGTTTCCCCTTTTTGTTTTCTTTTAGTTAATCAAAGTTTTTGTTTGTTTGCTTAGCTTTTTCCCCCTTATCCCTTCCTCCCCTGCTCCTCCCCCATTCTTTAGTGCTTGTTTTGGAGATTATAATATACACCCTGACTTCATCACAGTAAATCCTGAATTAATATTATATCACTTAGGAGTTCCCATTGTGGTGCAGTGGAAACGAATCTGAATAGGACCCATGAGGTTGCAGCTTCGATCCCTGGCCTCGCTCAGTGGGTTAAAGATCTGGTATTGTCATGAGCGGTGGTGTAGGTGGCAGATGCAGCTTGGATCCTGCGTTGCTGTGGCTCTGGTGTAGGCCAAAAGCTGTAGCTTCAATTTGACCCCTAGCCTGGGAACCTCCATCCATGTGCCAAGGGTGCAGTCCTAAAAAGCAAATAAATTAATTAAAATTTAAAAAGAGAAAGAAATATTATATCACTTAAATTATAATTCAAGAACTTTCAAATTCCATTTACACCCCATTCCATCCTTTGTGCTACCACATAGCTATATCATTATATGTATGAGGCACTGTAACCATATCATATATATATGATATATATATATATTTGCTGTCATTTTACTTCTATATATGCTATAAACTTAATAATACATTGCTATTATTTTTGGTTTAAAAATTTCAATTTACTCAAAAAATTTGACAAAAAGAAAGATTTTTTTTGTAGATTTAGTCATACATTTATCATTTCCTATGCCCACCCTTCCTACAGAATTAAATTTTCATCTAGTATCAATTTCCTATAGCCTGAATTATTTTTTGAGTCATCTTGTGACAAGTTTTCTCGGTGCTTTTAATCTGATAATGCCTTTCTTTTGCCTTTACATATAAAGAAAATTTAACTGGATGTAGTCTGGGCTGTAGTTTTCTTTGTTCCAGATTGTGGAGATGTCATTACGTCATCTTCCGGCATCCACCGTTTCTGATAAAAGTTGGCTATCATTCTGGTAGTGTGTGTATGTGTGTAAAAGTTCGCTATCATTCTGGGTGTGGGTGTGGATGTGTGTGTCTGTTTCCCCCTCTGGCTGCTTTTAAGATTTTTTTTCTTTCTTTTTTTTTTTTTTTGCAGTTTGACTATGATGTGCCTTAGTATACTTTTCTTTGCGTTTATTCTGTTTGGAATTAGTTGAGCTTCCAGGATCTATGGGTTGCTGTTTGTGGCCAAATTTGGCAAAATTTCAGCTAAGATTCTCTCAAATCTTCTTTCTGCCTTAGTCTCCCCTCTCCTTCTCTCCCCCTCCTTTTTCTTCTGGAACTCCAGCTGTACGTATGTTAGGTTTCTTGCTACTGTACTATAAGTCACTGAGCTTCTATTCCTTTTCTTTTTGGTCTTTTTTTCTGTGCTTTGGTATGAATTAATTCTCTTGACTTTTGTCATGCTCCCTGCTCCTGTCTTTTTTCATCTATGTCCTGTTAATTCCATCAGTTAGTTTTTTATTTCATATTATATTTTCTAGTTCTAGATTTTCCATTTGGTGCCCCCAACCCCGCCATTTCAAAGTCTCTACTGAAATTCCCTATCTATTCACCTGTTACTCCATTCTTTCTTATGGCTGAGTAGTATTCCACTGTATATATATACACCACATCTTCTTTATCAGTTCATCTCCTGATGGACATTTAGGTCACATTTAGGTCACATCCTGGGCTATTATAAATAGTGCTTCATGAACACTGAGATGCAAGTAGTTTTTTGATTATAGTTTTGTCTGGATATATGCCCAGAAGTTGGATTGCTGGATCATATGGCAACTCTACTTCTAGTTTTTTGAGAAATCTCCATACTGTTTTTCACAGTGGCTACACAGGGTAGGAGGATTCCATTTTCCCTATACCCTCTTCAGCATTTTTTATTTGTGGACTTTTTAATGATAGCCATTCTGACCAGTGTGAGGTGGTACCTCACTGTACCACCTAATTTCTCTAATATACCACCTAATTTCTCTAATAATTAGTGATGTTGAGTATCTTTTCATGTGCCTACTGGCCATCTGTATGTCTTTTTCAGAGAAATGTTTATTGAGGTCTTCTGCCCATTTTTTGATGGTTGTTTGTTTTTTGTTATTGAGTTGTATGAGTTGTTTGTATATTTTAGAAATTAATCCCTTGTTGGTCACACTGTTTACAGGTATTTTATCCCAGTGTGTACACTGTCTGTTATATATATATACAGTTTTCTTTTTATGACTGCATCTGTGGCATATGAAAGTCCCTGGGCTTGGGGTCCAATTGGAGCTGCAGTTGCTGGCCTAGGCCATAGCCATAGTAACACCAGATTTGAGCTGCATCTGGGACCTAAGCCACCGGGCCTTAACCCACTGAGCGATGCCAGGGATTGAACCCACATCCTCATGTACAATATGTTGGGTTCTTAACCTGCTGAGCCACAGAGGAACCCATACGTGCGTGTGTATATGATATATTTATTATATATGTATATATATATATGCACATATATTTAAAGTATAGTTGATTTACAATGTTGTGCCAATTTCTGCTGTACAGACTTTTTTCTTTTTTGGCCCCTCCCATGGCATGTGGAAGTTCCTGGGCCAGGCATCAAACCCATGCCACAGAAGGGACCTGATCTGCAGTGGCAACACTGGATTCCTAACCTGCTGAGTCACAAGAGAACTCCTATCTTTTCATTTTGTTGATGGTTTCCTTTGCTGTGCAAAAGCTTGTAAATTGATTAGGTCCCATTGGTTTATTTTTGCTTTTATTTCTATTGCCTTGGGAGACTGACCTAAGAAAACAGTGGTACGATTTATGTTGTGTTCCCTTCTAGGAGATTTACAGCGTCATATCTTATACTGAAGCCGTCCAAATGGTCCTCTGCCCTTGCAGGTCCCTCTTTCTGAAATTCCTGTTCCAAATAACCGCATGGCTCCTTCCCTCACCTCCCTGTAGTTTTTGCTCAAATGTCAATTCCTCAGCCAGAAGCCTTCTCTTAAACCGGCACCCCCGCCCCATTCCTTACTCCCCTTCTGTGCTTTGCTTTTACCTTCAGCGCTCGCTCCCCACCCCACCCCACCCCGGGTAAATGTGTGCACCATTGTCAGACACCTTGTCTCTCTTCCTCGGTTTCACGCCCAGCATCGAGGACATGGCTTTACATACAGTGAGGGTTTACTGGATATGTTTTCCTGAGTAAGTACTAGTTTTCATTACTCATGTATAAAGTATAAGCTTCTTCAAAGGCAGGGGACGTCTTTTACTCAGCTGTATCACTAGTACTTCCTATGGAGGCTAAAACACAGTGGGGACATAACTACCTACTGAATTAATATCATCGGATATTAGACAGCCCTTAAATACCAAGTGGGCTTCAGATGCCTTCATTAGTGGCATTTATTACAGATGTTTTGTGAAGGTATATTCCTGATTTATATACTCTTATCTTTCACTACCATGGTCATTTATCCTTCTAACCAACATGTATTCTAATACAGTGGAAGAAACTGGAAAATGTGGGCACTAAGGCACTAACAGTGTAATAAAATAGTAATGACACAGCTAATTTAGGGCATGGAAAAACAAGCTGGAGAAAAAAGATTCAACAGTAAAGATAAAAATGAAGGGAGTAAGCGGATTAAAGCAGAAATTTCTAAGTATCTTGAATTCTAAGAAGAGAGATGTTTTACTTTAGACTTTAAGGAACTTGCATTTAAAAGTGCAAGGAAGGAGTTCCCGTCGTGGCGCAGTGGTTAACGAATCCGACTAGGAACCATGAGGTTGTGGGTTTGATCCCTGGCCTTGCTCAGTGGGTTAAGGATCTGGTGTTGCTGTGAGCTGTGGTGTAGGTTGCAGTTGTGGCTAGGATCCCGCATTGCTGTGGCTCTGGCATAGGCTGGTGGCTACAGCTCCAATTCGACCCCTAGCCTGGGAACCTCCATATGCTGTGGGAGCAGCCTAACAAATGGCAAAAAGACAAAAAAAAAAGCAGCAAGAAAAATCATTAAAATAATAGAAATAGGCTGTGTGAATTCCAAACCATGGGTGGAAGAGAAAAGGGAAACGAGATGAATCCAATGGAAAGGTGGGGGGAGAACATTAGATAAAAGAGGGCAAACATATACCCGAATGTCAGCAATCACGATCAATAATTACAGGGGTCTGGAGGAAACTCGAGATAAGCTGGTCAAGGAAGGTTCTTCTGAGGTACTGACATTTTATAATAACAGCAGTCACTGCTACAGAGCCTAATTACACGCCCGGCACTGAGTGCTTCACACCCAGTGATTCATTTCATCCTCACAACAACCTCATAGATATTAACACTCCATTCAGTTTCTTCAGCTGAAGAAAGTGGGTTACAGAGAAGTAACTTGCTGCAGGCGATGGAGCCAGAAGGCATTAGAGCCAGGATCTGAATCTAGCATCCATGCTATTAACTGGCTGGCCCCACTCCTGGAAGACACTGGCTGACACCAGGAGGATGCGAAGGAGCCAGAGGTGTGGATGGGGATGAGGGAGAGTGAGATGTTGCTGGCAGAGGGAAAAGCAAGTGCTAACTAAGGTCCTGAAGTGGGAAAAACTCGGCCCCTTCAAAGAAGAGTAGCGAGGTCACCGTGGCTGAAGGGCAGTGAACGTGGACAGTGTGGTAGGAGAATGAATTTGGGAGGCAGTGCAGGCCTTCTCAAGGTCTTGATTGCTTACTATGTGTCAGAGGCTGGGCTTACATTATAAAATTTCTTAATGCAACAGTCTTGTGATAGGCAGTATCTTCCTCCCCATTGTGTAGATGTGGACATTGAGGCTGAACAGACTAAGCACATTTGCCTCGGATACACAGCTATTAGGCAGAGAACCAGAATTCAAACCAGGTGGGCCTGACTCCAAAAACCAGTCTTGCAGCCATAGCCACACATGACATCAAGTTAAGCTAAATATAATCTATTCAAGAATAGGAGTTCCCGTTGTGGCTCAGTGGTTAACAAATCCGACTAGGAACCATGAGGTTGCGGGTTTGGTCCCTGCCCTTGCTCAGTGGGTTAAGGATCTGGCATTGCCGTGAGCTGTGGTGTAGGTTGCAGATGCGGCTCGGATCCCTCATTGCTGTGGCTCTGGTGTAGGCTGGTGGCTACAGCTCCGATTCGACCCCTAGCCTGGGAACCTCCATATGCCGCGGGAGCGGCCCAAGAAATAACAAAAAGACAAAAAAAAAAAAAAAAGAATACCCTCTACCTTCCTAGAAAAGCACCTGCTATGAGCATACAGGTTTCTGAGAGATTTGGTTGAGGAAGGCAACTGGGAAAGAAATGTGTGTGGGACCTCAGATCAGGACCACGTTGTCTCTGGGCTTGGTTTTGAGCAGTGAAGCCAAGGTTTCTTATTTATTTCTTGTCTAGAGATTTTTTTTAGGGCCACACCCGTGGCATATGGAGGTTCCCAGGCTAGGGGGTCCAATGGGAGCCATGGCAACACAGGATCTGAGCCATGTCTGTGATCTGAACCACAGCTCATGGCAATGCCAGATCCTTAAGCCATGGATGGAGGCCAGGGATCGAACCCAAAACCTCATGGTTCCTAGTCCAATGTGTTTCCACTGTGTCACGACAGGAACTCCCTATTTCTTGGCTAGCCTTTGGTTTTGTTTGTTTTGGTTTTGGCCACATCCACGGCATATGGAAGTCTCCAGGCCAGGGACTGAACCCGAGCTGGCAGGTTCCTTAGCAATGCCAGTGACAACGCCAGACCCTTAACCTGCTGTGCCACAAGCAAACTCCTAGCTTTTGGTTCTGAAACAAAATGTGTTTCAGACACAAATATCCATGTGTTAGCTTTCGTTTATTTCTTTCAGGGTCTCAGGTGAGCCCAGGTATCCATGTAAGCTTGTATGTTCTATCACTACGTCAGGCAGCTAAGTGTCGTGTAATGACCTCGGGTCCTGGGACGCTGAAGAGCCAAATGTAACAAATAGAGAAAGAGGTGGTTCCCAGGTAATTAATTATGACCCATGTCCCAGGGATGCAGAGGGGAGGAAAGAGGACAACCGAATCATCTTGTTCTGGAAAAGCTTATTCTTGGAGGAGCTGAGCCTGGGGTAAGACACAGGGAAAAAGGTCTGCTTCTGCGCATCGTGTTTTTCCAGGGGTTTTTGTCTTGACTTCTTCCCTCTTTCCCTTTCTCTCTGCTTAGACAAAGATCAGCAGAAACACTGATAAATAATCAGCTAGGCATGACTGGAAACAGGTGACATCAGGGCCCTTGGACTTGCTTGATAAGGCGCAAACTACAGTGGCCTCTTCAGGGAGGAGGCAGGCCCTGATATGTCCCAATCTTCAGGTCACAGGGTCCAAGTGTGGTCTGGAATGCCAGCTCCAGCCTCCCTGCTTTATTTTGAACATGAGTAGACACACACGCCCGCTGAAAAATACCTTATTTGCACACGCTAGACCACGTGTAGACAAGTCAGATGGCTTTGTCACTTCAGAGCCTTCACTGCGGTCACGTACAGAGAGTCTCCGAAACAGAGCAAGAGGGTATGGAATGTTTTCCAAGTGACTGCATCACAGAACCAAAGGCTGCTGTGTCATACAGCGGACGTCAGGCCATTAAAAGCTACGCACACACCTTCACAGGGCCCAGGGTCTCCAGAGAATGAAAGCTCTTAACTCCTTAACAGAACACACAAGAGCACTTCACACCTGGCCCCTTCTGCCTTGTAAACCCCACCACTCTTTCTTCCTATCAGCTCCACTCCGATGCTTCCAGAGGGTCAGGGGCCAGATGCACAAGGTGCTCTCTCTGCTGAAATCCCGTTCTCCTCCCCTTCCAGTCCACCTTTCCCAAGTCCTTCCAGAGCTTGTGCGCGTAACGCCTCGCTGAAGGCGTCTCGTCGTTCTCGCTCACGTAGCTGTGCCCTCCTCTGTCCGCTCACAGCACTTTGGTTTTGTCTGTAGTGCAGCACTTTTCTCAGTGGATCTCAATTAGCTATTGACTGACAGACTGATTGCCTTCTCATCTGGGCTCCTGAAGGCCAGGAACGTGCCTTGACATCCCCAGTGAGAGGCATCCTGCAGGCACTCAGCAAGAGCCCACATCATCTTCGCTCTCTTCTGCTGGGGCCTCCATACTCCTCAACAAAGCTTTTCTGGACCCACAAGAGGGAAGATCAGAGTTACGCTTTTTCTTCTAGCACAATTAACAAGAGGGATACTTGTGTGTTTATGCCCACCGGACCTCCCAAGGACAGCAATCATACAAGCCTCTGTGTATTGCATGGCCCCCACACAAAGCTAAGTCCTCATGCGCAGAAATCAATTCAATCCTCCTTTTTGCAGTCAGGTATAGTCATGAGTCGCCTTCAGACGTAGCCATAATAAACCCTATTTTTCTAACAGCTCAAAGCATTGGAAAATACGGTTCCTCCAATTTTGATAAAGTCCCTGTAGATTTGGGAGCAGAAAACATTTTATTTGTGTCTACTCATAACAGGGAATTCCAATAAGACTCAAGGTTATTCAAAGATCAAAACTAATGGTTCTAAGCCATGATTCTACTCACAGTGAGTTTTGTGCTTCTCAGATCCTCCAGACTAATGTTTTTCAAAAAATACATTTAATAGAACTTTGGTCTGACTTTAGAAATAAGCTTCCAGAGCAGGACATAGGTCCTTCAGGGAATCCTATCATTTCCACATGAAGTAGGAATAAGATACAGCATTCATTGACTGAAACACGGAACCACAAGTAAGACCATAGCGAGAAGCAAAGAAATCCCCTTCCTCTTCTTTGCCTCACACCAAAAGGGCTCTGAGCCATCAATTACTCTTTTTCTTTTCTTTTCTTTTGCGTGTGTGTGTCTTTTTTAGGGCCACTCCTGCGGCATATGGAGGTTCCCAGGCTAGGGGTCTAATGGGAACTGTAGCCACTGGCCTATGCCAGAGCCACAGCAGTGCGGGATCTGAGTTGCATCTGTGATCTATACCACAGCTCACGGCAACGCCGGATCCTTAACCCACTGAGCAAGGCCAGGGATCGAACCTGCAACCTCATGGTTCCTAGTCGGATTCGTTAACCACTGCACCACAACGGGAATACCCAACTACTCCTTTTTTGACGTGATTCCCATACAATTCCCTGGTCGTCTTCTCTCGATGTACTAGCTTTGGTTAAGAGTTTAGATATGCACTTTCTGAAACGTGCATTCCTAAAGTCTAGGGTACAATATTCTCTCTCCTCACTGATAGCAAACTAAATTGACCATCACATTCCCAAACTCCCACCAGGTTCCTATTACCAAGCTCTTTCCCACTGGGTCAGAATGAAGTGGTCTCTCAGTGAGTTTTCAAAGCAAAGTCGTCAACATGTCCAGAAAAGGACATGCTGAGCAGCTTACGTGTTACACAACCAACGCCCAAGAAATTTCAGTTGAAATCTGCCATCACTCTCCTATCTTTCCACCGTCAGGTTGTGTAATGTTAGTGAAGACATATCCACAAAGAAGGAGCTAAGGGAATTAAAGTGGAATGAAGAACTTTACTCCCAATCTGCCCATTATCCCTTGCAGAAAGGAGGCTCAGAGAGATAACTTGTCCAAGGCCATGTTCTTATGAAACAGCAGAGCCAGGATCGAAACTCAGATTTATCCCATAAAAACATGTGCTTATTCTACATCGAGAGGCTAGATTGCTTGGGGTAAAAATCTATTTCCTTTCTTTTCTAATGGAGAAAACTTAGCAAATTTCCTAATTTCCCTATTCCTCTGTTCCTTAACCATAAAATAGAGAAATAGAAGTGCCCATCTCATAGGGCTGCTGTGAAGATTAAATAATACACAAGACATGCTCACAACAGTATCCACGTACACATGAATGGACAAATCTGTGTATAATAGGCAAATCCATACATGTTTTTCTCTATATACCTATATATGTGTGTGTTTACATACCTAACATATAAACAATTTATTCACAATATATTCTAAGAAAATAATTTCTCTAATCTTTACTCAAATGCTCTCTACCAACCTCCTGCCCGCAGAGTTATGGATACGCTTAGATAATATAGCTTCATGATAAGTGATGCATTAACCCTATTCCCACAACTAGTCCTGCTTACTTTCACTTTGTTAAAAAGAAAAAAAAAAAATCAGCTCTTTAAAACCTTGCCTTAAACCATACAGCCTTGGTTAGAAACAGAAGAGTGAGCAACTCCACATAACAGAGACACGAACTAGGGATCTTGGTCACAAAGGAATTTTCCTCTTATTATCAAGCAGAAAAGTCTCAGGATGTTAATATAATTCAGATTATTATTTAATGGTTACATACTGAGCATATGCACAAGACTTTTTCTAAATCTAGCGGGAGAGAGGTATATACACTATCAGTGCCTTGGCAGAATGTGCTGAAAGTGAAGAGTTTCAATCAACATGCTCTGAGAGCAGAACAGGGAAGATCACATCTTGCTGGGGAGGAAACAGCTGAGATGGATGTGAAGAAGGAGTCCACCTTCTACTCCAGCTTTTCTGCTAGAGACTCTGATAGAAGGGACATAGCTCCTCTACTGTCTGGCTTCTATGACTTTATCGAAAATTAAAAAGCAACAGAACTTGGGGAGTTCCAGAGGACACAATGAGCACGGGATATACACACTTCTTAGCACCCCCTCTAATACTTTCTGGTCTATTTTTAAAGTAATTTAAAAACTGATTCATAACTACAAAAATAGTACATGAATATATTCTTCTTATAAGAAAATAAGACAAACCATTTGGCAGCTCCTTAAAAAGTTAAACACAGAGTTACCATATGACCTAACAATTCCACTGGGTCTTTAGAGAAAGAATGGGATGGGAAACTGGTTTCCATTCAAATCACCCAAGCATTCATTTCAACAATTACGTTAAACTTTTAAACAAAATGTGATGTATTCACACAATGGATTATTATTCATACAGAAAAGAATGAAGTGCATAAATGCTATAGCACAGATGAGCCTGGAAATCTTTATGCCCAGTGAAAGGAGCTGGACATAAAAGGCCGTAGAGCATATGACTCCATTTTTATGAAATATCCAGAGTAGGCAAGTCCACAGAGACAGAGTGCACAGGTGGTTGCCCTGAGTTTTGGGGAGGAGGGAGTGAAGAGCGGCTGCTTCATGGGTATGGAGTTTTCTTTTGGGGCAAGAATATTCTGGAATTAGATAGTGATGATAGCTGTCCAACTTTAAAAAAAAAAAAAGAAACAAAAAAATCCTTTTTTTCTTTTCACAACTGCAGTTGCAGCATATGGAAGTTCCTGGGCTAGGGGTTGAACTGGAGCTGCAACCACAGCCCTAAACCACAGTCACAGCAATGCCGGAACCAAGCTGCATCTGCAGGCTACACCACGGCTTGTGGCAACACTGGATCCTCAACCCGCCGAGCGAGGCCAAGGATCAAATCCGCATCCTCATGGACCCTATGTCGAGTTTTCCACCCACTGAGCTGCAATGGGAACTCCTGGCTGTACAACTTTGTGAACTATACTAAAAAAACTGAATTCAACACTAAAATGGCAAATTTTATGGTATATTAATGATATCTTAATAAAGCTAAAATATATATATATATATAAACCTGAGACATAAAGTTGAAGCCCCTTTAACCCAAATCCTCAGGGATTTCTGATACTATCCCTTTCGTATTATTCCTGTTAAACTACTCATCCCTCACGCTGCCTGGCACAGGTCCTTGCACCTGGCAGACTTTTTAAGCATTCATTGCACAATAACTTCCTACAAGGATAAGATAATGCCGTTTTGTTCTCTTCGGGATAATATAGATCCCTTTGTATCCACCATGACACAGATTCATCAATTTAGGATCAGGCAGCTTTAGACAGACAGTTTACATTTAGCACTATGCACGTCAAGTGCAATAACAAAAGAGCATATAGCACTTGCTGGCTCAAGGCTCAGTGACCACAAATCCAGTTAATAGAAAACCCTGATCAGGACGTGTATGCAAGCAAGGAGGCACTGCGCATCTGTCCCCTTGGCTTACAAAGGGCTTGGATGAGAAACAGGGCTTGGCAAGGCTATTACCTTGGAGCCCACAACAGCAAGCTATAAATAAAGAGACTTCTAACTTGGTCAAGTCCAACTTAAACAAAAGCCTCAGACAGTCTCACCAAAGGACTTGCTCCCAGCACACTACAACGTATTTGCATTTTCAGCCTTTTTCTTTGCAGAGGTTTTTAATCAGGGGGTGCACAAATCACATGAATTAACTTTTTACACATATCCCTGGGCCCCATCCGTCAGAGGTTCTGATTTATTTAGACCACAGCAGGTTGGCATCTGTATTTTTTAAAGCTCCCCAGGTCCTCTGGAAACAGTGTTAGGAACCTTCAGGAAGAATGGGACGGGAAACTGGTTTCCATGCATGTGGTCGAAGCTTTCATTTAACAGTTGTGCTAAACTTGTGACAGCTGTCAATCAGAAGACCAGCACCATATCTCAATTCGACTGAAGAGAAAGCTGACACTCAAGGATTCACTTTTTTATAGTCAGCAACAAGGACAGGGCAGCACTTAAAGAGTGCTGACAATGCACTCACGCCTTCCCAAGACAGACTCTCCAAGCGCCCCTGGGGTAGCGGAGCTGTGAAAATACGTCTGGTAGAAGGAAGCTGGTCTAACGAGCTGAGGTCATTTTACTTGGGCATCGATATAAGGGAGAATAACTGTTAACCTATTTTTGAAATGCTTCCTAATTTGTGTTCCCCTGTTGACAGAGCAGTTTCTTTTCACGTGCTCCATCTATAAAGCGCCTCCTTCTTCGCAGCGAAGCTTGGCTTGGAAAGGAGGATGTGATAGAGGAGAAGCCTCAGCCATGGAAGCGGAAGTCAAAGAGAAGCCCGCCTCGTCTGGCCTTAAGAGGGAGGGAGGGGGTAGAACAGGTCAACAAGGACAGAGTCCCCTTCACATACACCTCCTCACATACACATTCCTTCTCGTCACTAGAATGGGTCGAACTCAGGGAGCAATGGCGCTTCAGAAATACTGAGACTCCAGTTTCCATACATAACATGGGGTGGCCTTCAGGTCAATGAGGTTCAATCTTCAGCCCTGTGCCAATACATGGTATGCGAGCAAGGCCTTGCCTGCAGCAGCAGGAGAAGGTCAGAAAGATGAGCTGGGGCAGCCCTGCTCGTTTCCTAAAGCCTGAGCATGGCATGCAGGGCATCTAGCTGTTGCCAAGAGACTGGGAGACCAGCAGAGGTGTGCCGTTGGAGCAGAGAGTTCTCAGTGCTCAGGGACTTTGAGACAGACGACCACAACTGCCATGGTGGGTTCCTGTACATGACTCCCAAAGGACAGACAGTACTAGATACCCCTCAGTGGACAATTCCAGCATACGTTCCAGACAAGACAGTGAAGCAGACACAGAACAGACATCAACGGGGATGGTCACACAGATGGCCTCTTCGCTCTGACTCCCACAGAGTAAGCTTTCTTATTAAGCTGTCAGTAACAGGTATTAAGCATCAATTATTTGCGACATGGTTCCAGGCTGCTAAGGATTTTGAGCTAAATGATATAAAAGCAAACAAACAAACCAACCAACCAACCCTGCCCTGACTGAACAAGATTTAGGGGTGGAGAAGGGCCAGTGGGCAGAACTCTGGAGAATGAAATGTTTACTCAAAGGGCTCTGATTAGGAAGCCGAACTTTTTTTTATAATGGCTTTTATTTTTTTCAATTATAGTTGGTTTTCCGTGTTCTGTCAATTTTCTACTGTACAGCAAGGGGACCCAGTCACACATACATGTATACATTCTTTTTCTCACATTATCATGCTCCATCATAAGTGACTAGATAGAGTTCCCAGTGCCATACAGCAGGATCCCATTGCTTATCCACTACAAAGGCAATAGTTTTATCTACTCACCCAAATTCCCAATCCATCCCACCAACCCCCCTCAGCAAACACAAGTCCGTTCTCCATGTCCATGATTTTCTTTTCTGTGGAAAGGTTCATTTGTGCCATATATTAGGTACCAGATATAAGTGAAATCATAGGTATTTGTCTTTCTCTTTCTGACTTAGCAAGTTGAACTTTGAAAAGAGTCAAAGGAGATTGTTTATCCTGAAAAGTTAAGATGTTGTTTTACAGCGGCTTTAAAAAATGGCCAGGAGTTCACATTATGGCTCAGCAGTAACGAAGCCGATGAATTCATGAGGATACAGGTTCCATCCCTGGCCTCGCTCGGTGGGTTGCGGGACCTGTGTTGCTGTAGCCGCTGGCCTACGCCAGAGCCACAGCAACGCGGGATCCGAGCCGCGTCTGCAACCTACACCACAGCTCACGGCAACGCTGGGTCCTTAACCCACTGAGCAAGGCCAGGGACCGAACCCAAGACCTCATGGTTCCTAGTCGGATTCGTTAACCACTGCACCATGAAGGGAACTCCCAGCAGCTACAGTTCTGATTTGACCCCTAGCCTGGGAACCTCCATATGCAGTGGGTGCTGCCCTAAAAGGCCAAAAAAAAAAAGGTCACAAATTCTCTGAGCTTCCATCTACCAAAAAGTGGGGGTCTATGTTTCTCTTTCCTTGAATCTGAGTGGGCTTGAAACTCCACTGACCTCCAAAGTCCGGCAAAAGTAACACTGTATGACTTCTAAAGTGAGGCCATTAAAAAAGGCCACGAAGTTTCCATGTTGGCCACTAAGGCCCGAGCCACCAGGTAAGAAGTGGCCCTAAGATGCCCTGTAAGACGTTTAGAGGCTGCCGCACGGGAGGAAGCCCAGGCTGCAAGCAGAGGCCACTTGTAGACGCTCCTAGTCAACAGCCCAGCCGAGTGGAGCCTTGGAGTCATTCCAGCCCTGCTGACCGCTGTGAGAGCGAAGACACTTTCACATGATGCCAGTTCCCCGCGGCTGAGGGACACTTCGCCATTCAAGTCGGCCCAGCTGAGGCTCCAGAAATGTGGGAGCAGAAACAAGTCCCCGCCATGCCCTGTCTGAATTTTTGACCCATGGAATCTGTGAGCAAAATAAAATGGTTGTTTTATGCCACTAAGTTTTGGGCATGCCTTATCATGTCCAAAAATTTATCACGAAGCAAAAGACATTGGAACAATAGGCGAGAACTGACAGAAAAGCGGGTTAGTTATTTTAAAAGATAGGAAGCTATATTTTCTTTGACGGTCTAAGCCTGGTTTGAGAGAAACTGTTACCCTATCACGAAGGGAGGGGACTAAATAAATTGTAATACTTTTGTGACTGTTAAGACTCCTTTATCTACAGCTGCTGTAATAGAAACGGTCTCAGTTATTCGGAATCTCAGCAGTCCAAAGAGAATTTGAGAAAGATAACCCCTCTCTTGTTTAGATTTTCCATTCGGGGCTAACATTCCCAAGATGCCATTTAGAGTTTTCCATGCACCCATTTCTGCCTATTTTCCTTGGAGCAGGATGTATATTAACTATTCAATAACCTTGCAGAATGACTGATACGGTCCAGGCAGACTGGGAGAGATATTCCAAACAAAGCAAAGGCACCAGGGTGAATAAAAGCAATAAAGATGGGCCCTTGGGGAGAACAGAGGAGGCCGCTTGAGCCTTATTCCATATACCTTCCCTCGATATTCACATGCCTGTATCTCTAGACCTTTAGCCAGGCTGCTCTCGTTACCCTAAATGCTCTTCTCCCACCCGCCGGATGAACTCTTACTCATCCTGCAAAGCCCGGCCCCACTGTCAGATTTTCTCTGGAGCTTTCCCTGATACGGCCCTACTTGAAGGGAAATGAATCCCTCTATTCCACTCTCTTGCAATGCTTTCCACAGCCTCTAGTGTAGCAGGACACTCTCCAGTATATTCAGAAAGTTTAGACGTCTGTTTTCCTCGATAAACTGTTTATGAGCAGAGAGAAAGGATGCTTCCCATTCATCATCCTACCTCCTGAGTGCCTTTGTGCCAAATGTGAGAGGTCAAAGAAGAAAAACCGCTGCCTTTGAGGCGCCCGCAATGAAGAGGAGAGATCCAAAAGCAGTCACAGAGCCGTGCTCTAAGAGCTACACAGAGGTGTGCTGCGATGATGCGGACAGCACACGTCCTTCCAGAGGAAACCAGGAAGTGGCACAAAGCAGGTGACATTTAAGGTGACCCTTGAAATCAACAAGAAGCCTACACAGGGGAAATCTATGGAATCAGAGCCGAAAGGTCTCAGAAGGGAACTTTTCTTTTCTTTTTTTTTTTGTCTTTTTGTCTTTTGTAGGGCCGCTCTGGCGGCATATGGAGGTTCCCAGGCTAGGGGTCTAATCGGAGCTGTAGCTGCTGGCCTACTCCAGAGCCACAGCAACGAGGGATCGAGCCTCATCTGCAACCTACACCACTGAGCAACGCCGGATCTTAACCCACTGAGCAAGGCCAGGGGTTGAACCTGCAACCTCATGGTTCCTAGTCGGATGCCTTAACCACCAAGCCACGACGGGAATTTCAGAAGGGAACTTCTGAGTAAGAGGAACGTCTGCTCAGGTCTGGTCATTGTTCTCCCTCCCTATGGCTGGAGATTCCCTGCTCATTACTCCAAGTTCCCTTTTTTCCCCACACCCCAAGTCCCTCAGTGGTCCCCACTACATCAAAAAACACCTATCATCTGAACAAGCAACTTGTTGAAAAAAAATGAATGAAAATGCATTCAAACCAGTAGCAATCAAATGAATCCAAATTAAAACAAGGAACTACTTTTTCACCTGTCAAATATTTTCAAATAGCATGGTACTTATTATCAAAGAAGAATCAGAGGAACCCAAACTCCGTCCTCTCCGAGAGGCAATTTGGTTTGATGTAACAAAAGCCGTGCAAATAACTGCACTCTCTCAATTAGGAATTCCTTTCAGAGGAATTTGTCCTAAGTATAAAAGTCTCTGCTATAAAGATCATCACAGCTTTATTTAAAATTGTGGAAAACAGTAAACTACCTAAATGTCCAACAACAGAAGAGTGAAGAAAATCTGGCACTGTAGTAAGTGTAACACTACCATCGAGAGAGTGCTTACGACGGGTCTGGTATTATCAAATTTCATCCTACGGCAATTTATAAAGTAGTTATGTGACTTTTCCAGTTGCACCAGAATTAGCAAATGGAGGCCACAGCTAAGAGTAGAGATGAGGTTAGCTCCCCATAAAGAGAACAATCAATAACTGAAGGTGGGCTTATTTAAGAATTTATTAAGAAGCTACAGTATGAAACCTTTTAACGCCACCATCTTCTGTGCCCCTGCACGGCTCCTCCCCTCCCACGGTCCACAAAAGAAGAGATGGGGAGGGGGACCTTGGACCCTCTGACCCAGCAGGTTGTGCTGGAATTTGGGGTGGTACTCTCCCTATGCCCACAGTGGGCTCCTCTAAGAGAAGCAGTTACAGAGTTTTGGGGTGCCACAGAAAAAGAACTTGGACAGTATTTTTTTTTTTAATTTTTAAAAAACTGTAATGTCTGGTGAATATTTGCTCAGGTAGCTGACTTACAGATCCATCCTGGACCATTCTGAACAAGAGAAGAAGAAATGGAGGGAAAAGGGAACAGCAGTGCTTTTCCCACACCGTTTGGCATGACTAGGAGTCCCACGGAAACTGATAACTTTGCAAGAATCCCCATGGAAGAAGGCTGTCCCCTGGGCAAGGGGACCCCAGCTGTGGGGAACCAAGAGTGAGAGAGTCTGGCCTAAAAGAGACGGAAAGAGCCCAATACAGTTGCCTCTCCAGGTCTGGAGGCCATGCAGTGGTAAAGCTTATTCTCTCAAGAACATACAAGCACGGAGACCGCCTACAAACGGTGCTGGTCGGCCAGTAAAGGCCAAGAGCAGGCACTTAAGAGACACTTACCCCTGCCCTCTCCCTCCTGCCCGTCCTTACACACCAGGACCACTGGAGTCTAGAGGAGAGCAGGAAAGCACCCCAGATGGACTCCGTGGCCCCCCACCCCCCACTCCGCAAGGTGAGGGGCAGGGAGGAGGAGCAAAGTAAACCAAATCCGTCTCTTCCCACTTCGCACTCCCAGAGCCATGAGCCGGGTGACTCAGAGGAGTAGGAAAAGCTGTCCATTCGCTAATGGTGAAAGTTCGTTTATTTATGTATTTATTTTGTCTTTTAGGGCTGTACCCGCAGCACATGGAGGTTCCCAGGCTAGGGGTCCAATCACAGCTATAGCTGCCGGCCTATGCCACAGCCACAGCAGCTCTGAGCCACGTCTGTGACCTACGCCACAGCTCACGGCAATGCCAGATCCTTAACCCACTGAGGGAGGTCAGGGAACGAACTCGCAACATCGTGGTTCCTATGGTCGGATTCACTTCCCGCTGTTCCATGATGGGAACACCAATGGCCAAGGTTTACAAGGGTGGACTTGCAATAACCCCGAGTGACCAGAGAAGGTTGTGGGCTCTGCCCAAGCTATCTATCATCAGGGGATCCCCTAGAGGAGACGGAGGGTTTGACAAAGCACAGTCGGACTAGAGAAAAAAAAAAAAGAAAGAAAGAAAACCATGCATGTTTGCACTCCTCTGAGTTAAAATTATTTAACTAACTGGTTAAAATTACCATTATCTCCACTTCACAAATTAGGAAATGAAAGCTCTTGGAGTTCCTATCATGGCTCAGCAGAAACGAATCTGACTGGCATCCGTGAGGATGCAGGTTCGATCCCTGGCCCGCTCAGTGGGTTAAGGATCTGGTGTTGTTGTGGCTGCGGTGTAGCTCTGATTCAACCAATAGCCTGGGAACCTCCATATGCTGTGAGTGTGGCCCTAAAATAAAAATACAAAACAAGCAAACAAACAAAAAAGGAAATGAAAGCTCTAAAAGATTCAGAAACTTGCTCAAACTTATAAAGTACAGGGAAGGCTCCAACCCAGAGTCAACCTCGCAGCCCATGCGTTTTACAGACTTACCAGAATTCTTCAAATGGGGCCCAAAGACATATCATCCCCAGGAATATACAATCTGCTTCAGTTTTTTTTTTTTTTAATACTGAATTTTTATCTCAAGGGTGATCTTAAAATAAATATGTAAGGATAGTCTTGATCATATGAATGATTATCTTACAGGTGAAAGCTGCCCAGCTTCTGCTTTTATAATCTTATGGATGTGTTAAGTTCTTGAAATTTCATACACTCATGACTAACGAGAAAGAAGGACAGAGGTGACTGCATATAAATAATGTGGTCATACCAATTAAAAGCCACATGGCTTGCTATACACATCAGTTTCACTGTAGTTCAAACAAAGAAAAGAATGGGACACAGAAAAGATAGGCTCCACGGGAAAAAGGGCCATATTCACATTTTAAGTAACAATTCAATTTCAGCAAAATATCCACTGTTGTTAATGTGAATTATATTGGTTCTAAAGTTAATTTGTGCATTTCTTTTGGTTTTATAATTGTGGAAGGGCTATAGGTATACATTTATACCTCAACACAGGACAACGCTGGATCCTTAACTCCCTGAGCGACGCCAGGGATCGAACCTATGTCCTCATGGTTACTAGCTATATTTGTTTCTGCTGAGCCAGGAAGCAAACTCCAGTGTTTTATTTTGTTTTGTTTTTAAATTAATGTTGCTATTTGCTTTTTTGTAATATTCTGTATTTACAATAACTTCATTATAAGAGTAAAACTGAAATATTACCAAAAATTCAATTTTTCCGCCTATCCTATCAAAGTTACCAAAACCTACTGCTAAAAGAAAAAAAAACAACACTCTTTCAATCCTAATTCCCACTCAAGCTCTTTCCTCTCTGACGAGATGTAACCAATCTTAAAGTAATATTTGTTCAAAACTTAAAGGCATATAACGTCCTAGTCAATCAATAACTGATTGTGCTTTAGGAACCAGGGCTACGAGGCTGAACCAAGGAGGTGGTACATCCCAGGGGCTACCGTTCTGGAGCGGGGGTCGGGGGGCACAGCATAAACCAACAGTTAGTCAGTGATATGAATGCATAATGACTCAGGAGTGTCGAAAAGGGGTTCTATAATTCACTTTGATGGGGAAGATAGGGCAGGAGAGGCTGCCACAAGGTGACACATGACCTGAGTGCTAAGAATGCATGAGGAAACGGGTGCAGAAAGGTGAAATGGCAGATTCCCCAGCAAGTGAAATGTAAACATAGGTCTTGTGACTGGGATCCTGGACCACACTCGACCTTTTCCTCCCAGGCTCCTCCAGCCCTGGTCTTTGCCTTTGGTATCATGCGCCATGGTAAGTCAAGCCGCTTCCTCCACAAGATTGTGAGCTCCGAAGGGAATACCATGTGCACTGCAGACTCTCACTATTTGGTTTTGGCTTTGGTTTTGGGTTTTGTCTTTTTTTGTCCTTTTTTTTTTTTTAAGGGCCGTACCCTCGGCATATGGAAGTTCCAATCGGGTCTACACCACAGCCACAGCAACGCCAAATCCGAGCTGCGTCTGCGACCTACACCACAGCCCACGACAACGCCAGATCCTCAATCCACTGAGCGGGGCCAGGGATTGAACCGGCAACCTCATGGTTCCTAGTCGGATTTGTTTCCGCTGCGCCAGGACGGGAATTCCTATTTGTTAATGACAGTATCTTCAGACAGACGTCTAATGGGCATTAAACTCAATATACTGTTAGCTTCTGTTGATAGACGAAAAACTACCTATCTACCTAGCTTATATCCATTTTTTCCTCTAAAGAACTACAGCAAAAGATCAAAGCAACAGGTTCATTCCTACAGCCCGTAGGAGATAATTAACCTCTCTACTACTGTACATAAAACTTAGCCCTTTCCCTTGCTCTTGCAAGCCGGCAAAGCTCCAACTCACATGTTCTTCCAAGGGAGGCTAAGGAAACATACTGACTGCTTGTCCAAGAAAATCTTCCAAGTGTTCTGCAGTGATAGTTCATGAAACCTCAATGCTATGTGGCTTATCAGCTGGGGAGAAACGCTCAGAAGATGTTCCACCTCTAAAACAGAACAGGCCTAGATTATATCTAACCGTGAATAACTGGAAGTAATACAAATATCCCACCAGTGGATTGTACTAGCTGAAGACAGTACAATCTGAGCATCAGTAAGGTATGGTACATTCACACCTGTTTATAAGACTTATGAACCGGTCTATAATTTGCTTAAAAATATTCCAGCAAAGAGGAGTTCCCGTCATGGCTCAGTGATTAACAAATCCGACTTGGAACCATGAGGTTGCGGGTTCGATCCCTGGCCTTGCTCAGTGGGTTAAGGATCCGGTGTTGCCGTGAGCTGTGGTGCAGGTTGCAGACATGGCTCGGATCCCGCGTTGCTGTGGCTCTGGTGTAGGCCGGTGGCTACAGCTCCAATTCGACCCCTAGCCTGGGAACCTCCATATGCCACACAAGTGGCCCAAGAAATGGCAAAAAAAAAAAAAAAAAAAAAAAAAAAATTCCAGCAAAGAAAGAGTAAAAAGGCTAAATAAAGCCAATGTGATGAAATCTTGATAATATTTGAAATTGTGTGTGTGATCAACTCAAAAGCAACAAGGACCCCTTAAAGCTCATGTGGGTTTCTAGATACCATTTTTCCGAAAAGAAAAGAACTCTTTGAGGAAAAGGCTAATTCCAGGTATGGATCAGGAAATGCACAAGATAAGCCTGGGATATCTTGTCATACCAGGCAACAACAATCAATCAAATACTAGTAAGGTTATGTAAAAAAGGACTTAGAAGCCAACTTGAATAGGCTTCCACTAGCTGAAGACAGTACAATCTGAGCATCTGTAAAAGAAACAATCAGAACGGGTTCAAACACATCAAACTGTATGAACACGTGAGCGTACAATGATACCCAAAAATTGATACCTTAATTGATCACTTTAAAGGCTACTAAGGAACCAACTCACTCTTTTTACAACGGGTAGATAAACAAAAAGAAGCAAGCATAAAGGTGGGGGCGGGTAGTTCATATACTGCAATGTGATCACCCCTGCAGCATAGCTAACACCCCCATTCAATCACGCAATTCTTTTCTTGGGATGAGAACCTTTCAGATCTACTCTCCTAGCAATTTTCAAGTGCACAGTAAACTAAAATCACAATGCTGTGCATCAGATCTCTGATCAGAAGTTACTCATCTTCTAACTGGAAGTATGTACCCTCTGACACAAATTCTCTTCAAATTCCCCAACCCCAGCCTCTGGAAGCCACCATTCTACTATTTCTTCAAGTTTGGCTTTTTTAGATTCCACGCATGAGTGGTATCATACAATGTTTGTTTCCCTTTATGACTTATTTCACGTAGCGTAATGCCTTAAGGTCCATTCACGCTGTTGCAAATGGTAGAATTTCCTTCTCTCTCCTAGGCTGCGTATTATTCCACTGTGTACACACACATCGTATGGGTTATTTCCACACCTTAGCTATTGTGAATAACACTGCAATGAATAAACACTGAGGCCCAGATATCTCTTCAACATCCGAGTTTCACTTCCTCTGGATACACAGTCATAAGTGGAGTTGCTGGATCATATATCAGCCTTGTTTTTAGTTTTTTGAGGACCCTCCATACCCTTTTGCAGAGTGGCTGCACCCATTTGCATTCCCACCAACAGTAGGACAAGGGTTTCCTCTTCTCCATATCCTTGCCAACACTTGTTAACTCTTGTTTTTTGATGACAGCCATTCTAACAGGTGTGAAGTGATACCTCGTTATGGTTTTGATTTGCGCTTCCCTAATGATTACTGTTGCGGAGCAACTTTTCATGTACTGTTGACCATCTGCACCTCTGCCCTGCTCTTACCAGCCCACATGTTCTCTCTGGCCCACTCTCCAGTCTCCTGGCCCGCTTCTTCCATCACCCCTGCGGACAACCCAGCCACACCGAACTGCTGTTCGAGTCTCTGCACACACGATGCAGGTCCTTGCTACAGGCCTTCTATTGTCAGTGGTCTCTCTGGCTGGAAAGTTTTCTCCTCTGGGCTTACTTCCAGTCAGGGCCACTTTGCCAGGAAGCCTTTTCTTTTTTCTTCTTTGCAGTCCCAGAATTTGAGTATTTGGCACACAATCGCTGCTTGATAAATTACTGAATTAAAGTATATTTGTTAGAGGCATATTCTTTGTTGAGACGACACATTTAAAGGAAAATTCAAGGTTAATGGGACTACAGGTCATTTTAATTTACACTTTAATACTGTTCACATTTTCTAGACAAATAGAATTATGCTGAAAAAAGCCAATCCCCCCCCAAAGTAGGTAATGTATGAATTCACGTGTGTAACACTTTTGAAATAATAATACATAAAAATGGAGAAGAAACTAGTGAGTGTCATGGGTTAAGGATATGACTACATAAGGGCAACATAAGGGATCATGTGCTAATGGAAATGTCCTATGTCTTGACTGTATCACTGTCAATATCTTGATTATCACATGGTACTACAGTTTTGCAAAGACATTACCATTATAGAAACTGGGTGAAGGGTACATGGGTTCTTTACTATTTTTACAACTAGACTGCTTCTACAATTACCTCAAAATTTAAAAAAAATTAAAAAAAAAAAAAGCTCAGACTTTGGGACAAAGCTAGGTGACGTTGGGCAAGTCACTTCCCTTCTCTTAGGGCTAAAAGGATTAAATTAAGAGAGCAATGTCTAAGCATAGTGCCCGGCACAGGTAAGCGCACAACCGATGGCTATTAAAATGGTAATCAAGAGTTATGTCAGGAGTTCCCGTCGTGGCGCAGTGGTTAACAAATCCGACTAGGAACCATGAGGTTGCGGGTTCGATCCCTGGCCTTGCTCAGTGGGTTAAGGATGCGGTGTTGCTGTGAGCTGTGGTGTAGGTTGCAGATGCAGCTTGGATCCTGTGTTGCTGTGACTCTGGCGTAGGCCAGTGGCTACGGCTCTGATTAGACCCCTAGCCTGGGAACCTCCATATGCCGCAGAAGCGGCCCTAAAAAAAGGCAAAATGACCAAAACAAAAACAAACAAACAAAAAAAGAGTTATGTCAGCAGGGATGGAGAAGTGTACAGAAAAAAAAAAATTTAGATGATGGTGCTGATGGGTTTTGGTGGAAGATTAGACTTGGGATGGTGGTTAGCAAGGAGTCAAGGACGCCACCCAAGTTTCTCGCAGAGCAAGTGGATGTTCAATGGCATCGTCTACTGAGCAGATGAGGGATGAGGAAGAGAAGAATAAACAGGAGTTTAACTCTGGGTGTGGTGGGTTTGTGATGACGGGGAGACAGTCAAGTAGAGATGGCCAGCTAAAAACTGCATTTGCAAGTCTGGAGTTCTGAACACATCTCTGAGATGGAAATTTAACTCGGTAGTGACAGCATCCAAATGATAACTGAAGCCAGGAGAATAGATAGGATCTCCACAGAGGAAAAAAGAGCCTAGAGCATAGCCACCATATCTAAAAAGGAGCTTCAACCTTTAAGAATTGGATAAAGAGGGTCAGTTTGGCAAAGAAAATTTGAAATGACCAAAAAAGGAGAAAAGTCAGGCATACATGGTATCATTCAAGACTAGAGGAAGGTGTTTCAAGAAAGAGTGAGTGGTCCATTATGATCAAGCACTGAAGAAATAAAATAAGGAATGAAAACGACACCTCTGAATTTAGTGACACCTGGGCGACACTGGTGCCTTTCTGAGAATAGCTTTGTTGAAACGGCAAAGTAGGTTTCAGACTGGAGCCCACTGAGAAGCAGGCAGGAGAAATGGAGACAGTATTCACAGTCACGAAAAAGTTTAGCCCAAAGAAAAAGAGAAAGCACAGTGAGAAGGAAGGGGTCTGACAATGAGGGAAATTTTATTAAAAAGGAAGGATGTTTAAACACTGATGGAAAGGAAGCGGTGGAGGGAAAAGTTGAAGATTCATGGCAGAAAGGGGAAGAAGGCCCTGAATGGGCAGGAGAGGACATGTTCCAGAGCACAGCGTGCAGAGTAAGCCCAGTGATAAGGGGCACCTCATCCACTCTACGAATTCCAAAGAAAAAGGAAATGAACCACACAAACTTAGGAATGTGGTTGCAGTGTGTGCAGATAGCTATCCCAAATAGCTTCATTTTCTTTGTGAAGGAGAAGGCAAGGTCATCCACTAAGACTGAACGGGTGGATGAACTTTTTTTTGGATTAACTTTTATTATCACTATCTAATCCAGTGCCAGGGACACAAATATCTAATTTAAAAAGCTTATTTAACAAATAAAATGAAAACAAGCAGTTTCTTAATTCAGTTCTTTAGAATCAATACACAACTTTCTCCACGTTAACCACCAGGGGGCAGTGCTGCCACCAATCTTTTCCCCTAAATCTTCTAACCCAGAGAAAATAGAAAATTATAGGGCAGTAAATGTCATAAAATACGTTTTCCTCAAGAAGACACAGCTTCATCTTTTTATACATGTACATGTGTGTGTGTTCACCCATGTGCACAGCATGCATATACTCACATACACGCATATTCTGGCATGACGGGAGGGGCTGTTCCTTCTGCTAGCCTCCCACCGCAACCCTACTATGATGCCCCAGAGGCAATACTCACCGTTTCCAGAGGTCACTTTCTGTAATCCCTCCAGAGCACACAGTAAATACTAAATAGACCTTTTACACTTTCTTCTAATCAATAAATTGGAAAAGACACTGATTTCTTAGACACAGAATTCCCTAAAGCTAATCCTGCTAACATTTGCCATAGCTTCTTTCAAGTTATTTTTTCACCCCGACACCTACCTCCGCCTCAAATTAGAGGCAGGTTTTTTAAATTAATTTTAAGCAGGTGTAATCTATTTCATAAACTGCTTTCCCCCTTATTTCAGATGCTTGATATATTCTTATAATGAAGATTTATCAATCTCTAATACCACATGGCCATTATAAATAGCAGAATAAGCAGCCATTGGGGGGCGGGGGGTGTTTTGCAACGGGGTTAGGAAATGCTTCTTTCCTCGTTTGGGCCTGATGACCTTGGGCCTCTGCTGAACAGAGGGAGCTGGAAGAGTTCTAACTTAAAGCAAGACATTCTCAAGACCCTCAAAGAAAAGAAGATGCCAGGGAAGACTGTTCCCCAAGAGTTCAGGATCAAACAAATCAGCTCAGGTTCAACTAAGGGAACTGAACTTCCACAGGAGGGGCAATTTCCAGTCATACCAATGACTCTAGCCTAAGAAAAGCTGCTGCTAGTTTGGTCTTATGGGATAAAGCTGCGAGGGGGATGGGAAAAGGCTGAGGTCATCTTATGACTGCAGGGTGTCAAGTACTTCAAATGGGGGGAAAGGTGCTTGACCCTAAAGCCTCCACACTTGGTTATTTTGAGCTAAAGTTGCTTGGGAACGAAAATACCCATGAAGTGGACCATAAAGAGAGTCTGGGTAATAGAGCTGACGCAGTCCTCAGTCAATGTAGATACAGTGGCAAACTGTTTCAGAAACGAAGTTTCAAGGTTGTTTAGGATGGGGTTCCAATTTAACAACTAAGAATCATATTTTTATTGGATGCTTTATTCCACTGGCCGGGATGGTATGACACTTTAACTGATGGTTTTCAGAAGCTCTTTGGGGCCAAAGGATTTTGGTTTGGTTTTATATTCGTAAAAATACTAATAGCAAATTACTCTTCCTTAACCTCCCAATAGAAAGATTCACTTTTCCGAATGAACCCATAGAACCCTCGAGAGGAGAAGTTTCTTAGTAATCAGAGTTCTTTGGCTACACAGACATCTCTGAAAACGAGCTTTAAAACCAAGATGAACACCTCATTGTCTCACCACTACTATATTTAAAATCTATGTCTACTTTCAAAAGTCATGCACTAAATCCTTAGGTTTTTCCCCCCCAGCAAACGATCTAAATAAGAGCCTGATTTCATTTACATACACACTGGCTCGCTCTCCCCAACAACAACACTTCCTTTGAAAAACAGAATGTCACTTCCTCAATCCAGAGGCCAGAAGTCCCTCGGTTCTGATCTGGGGAGCCAAGACAGGAAACTCTGGTAAGCTTCTGCCTCTCCCCTCATGGAAAGCCACTGGTGCAGCTGACAGAGGGCAGGGTCTATTCCGAGCTCCCCTGATGCACTGCAGCTGGAAGGCAACAGCTCACTTCCAGGCTGTGGGAATGATCCCAGAGAGCCCGGCACCACGAGTCGGTTTAACAAGGACATATCAAAGGAAGGGACGAGGAAAGGGTGGCAAACTGGGACACCTTTTAGCCACCTTGCTTGCATTTCCAGACTCAGGCGAACAGCCCAGGACTGATTTCAGCCAAATCTCAGGGACTGGCCCCATCTCGTACTTTGACCCCACCAAGCAGGACACCTTCAGGTGGAAGGGGGAAAAAAAGCCAGACCCACCGCCACCGCTCCCACCGGGCTGTACCACCTTCCCCACGATACTGCCAGCCTCTCACCGAGAAGGGAGAGGCTGCCCCAGCAATTTCAGTAAACACGTCGCTTAGCACCACCTGGCAACTGAGAACCTTGATCTCTCCCGACCCCAGACGCCGAGGACCGCACAACACAAAACCCGGGCCAGTTGTAGCCGACCAAACTGCAGTGTCACTATCGTGGGGTGGGTTGGGGAGGGGAGGGGTGGGGGGATCCATCTGAGAGACAGACAGAATAAAGGGAAAGAAGGGGGACAAACAAATGAGTCACTTAATACAAGGGCTGCACATGCCGCTGACGCTGCCCGTGATGCAGAGGCTGTGGACTGGAAGGAAGCAGGCGGCCACCGGGAGGGGCGGGCAGAGAAAGGCAAGGGGGAAAGGGTGTGAGGCGCCTCGCCCTTTGTGGGGCCAGGCGGCGGGGCCCCGTAGCCTACGCCCCCCTTTCCTACTCGCTCCCCCAAGCCCGCGGGCTGAAGCCGCTCGGGGTTACTACGGTCCCCCGGCCCCGGGAATCAACTCTTTCCGGCTCCGAAAACAATCAATACAAACTTCAATAGTGCCTTTAGTTTGCAGGGAGGCTGGCTAGGGAGGCGCCGCCGCCGCGCCCGCCCCGCGGAGAGGGAGCCGCAGCCTCAACCTGGCCGGCCGCCCGCCCCGCCCCTCGGCGGCGCACCTGTGACAGGTGTGCAGGTACCCCGCACAGCCCCGAGCCGCCCCGAGGCCCGCCCTCCCCGCCGGCGCCGGCCCCCCCCGGAGCCCTCAGCCCTCCCGCAGGCCGCAGGGCGCCCCCCGCCCGCGCCCTCGGCGGCCGCACCCGCTCTCGCCCGCACTCACATAGCGCCTCAACTTCTTCTCGGGGGGCGATTTCCTCAGCCAGCCCGTGCACACCACGTCGCCGCCGCCGCTCATGCTGCCGGCCGCTTGGAGCCCGCCGCGGGGTCGACGGACAAGGGCGCGGGCGCGGGCGGCTGGGTCAGTCGGCCGGCGGTGCGCAGCTCGCGGGGGAGGGAGGGGCCGGGGCAGCCGGCGGCCGCGGGGCGAGGACGAGGCGGCGCGGCGCGGGCCCGGCCGCCCTGCGCGCTCCCGCTCTCCCCGCACGCGCCGGCGCGCTCTCCCGGCGGGGCCGCGGCGGGGGCCCGGGCAGGAAGGGCGGCGCGCTCGCCACGCCCACAGCCCGCCGCGCCCCCGGGCGGGCTGTCTTCAAAGACGCAAACAGCGCCTGGTGTCTTCGGTTCCCAGAGGCCCGAGGCTCGCGAGGAGGCCGGCCGACCCCCCACCCCCACCCCCGGGTCTGGCTTTTTTCTCCCCCCGCCCCGAAGCCTCGAGGGGGCAGCGGGGGCGGCGGCCGCGCCCCTGGTGGGAATGGAGGTGGGGCGATGGGAAGGGACTGCGCGGCCTCGATCGCGAATCGATTTTTCACAGAGGGTCGTCAGGAAGAGACCCAAGGGCTGCTCCCGCTTCCCATCCTTCCCTGAGTTTCAGGTTTCAGTGGGTCAGGTTCTGGCTGAAATTAGTGATGCGCTTCCCAGCAAGAGTTCCATTAACTCTCTCGCCCCCTTGATGGGAGAAGGAAAGACGGAAACTACTGGGTGCTGGGCCCTTTGATAATCCTTGCTTAGATGATTGTCAGAGATCTACAGCTTGGGCGGTGTTATTCCCATTTCACAGACAGCCTAAGGTCCCCAAGCCGGTGCAGTGCAGTCCGGTTTCTAATTCTGGGGGCGGGGGCAGGTGGGGGGGGGGGGGTCCTGCTCTTCTGCTATTTAAGGTGGGAGAATTGTTTTAACGTCTGCAGATGAACTTGGGGTCCCTTATTACCAAGAAAGTCCAGCTGGCTCCCCCATTGCCTCTGGGAAAAAGCAATTCAGTAGAAAATTCTAGGGATTTGCAGAGTCAAGGAAGCCAAAGTGAGTCAATGTTCTATTTCATAGTGAATTGTAAAGCAAGGTGAAATTGGGGTCAAAATTCCCCGGACCTCCAACTCATTGACACAGGTTATGAGAACTCTCTGGAGCGCATATGACACAGCTACCTCTCTTACTGCGTTGCAGTGAGGTTTATTTAACTAAGATCGAATACGTGGACGCACACACCTGACAAACCCAGCACTTCAGGTGGAGCGGAGAGGGGGAAAAAACAAAGCCAAAACCCCAGAAACCTTTGGTAGGGGCTCTTTTCAAGCCAGAAAATGTCTTTACAAGCAGCATTAAAAGGTAGGTCCTCAAAAAGAATGACATATATGTATGACTGAGTCACTTTGCTGTACAGCAGAAACTGACACAACATTGAAAATCAACTATACTTTAATAAAACACAAAAAATTAAAAGGTAGGTCCTCCCCCCAACTTCTTTGAAAAGTGGGTAGTAACCCACTACATCAATAGGGAAGCGCTGCAGGCAGATGAGTAGAACCAGCAGCATCTTGCACTCCCCATGACAAATTGAAGGCCACTTTGATCATTTCTCTATCTCCGGGCAGCAAAGCTAGTTGTTTTCAAGTAGTTGGACATCCTTCTGATTTTATAGACCTTGGGTGGGTTGGGGAAAGCTCAACCCTGTCAGTTTGTAAAAGCTAATTCTTTATCGAATGCTTAACTCTTCTAAGCACTCTTGGGGGGGTTTGGAGATCAGCAACTCTGGACCTAATATTTCACTTTCTTCACTATCCAGTGTGCTGCTGGATTGCATGTAAATCCAGAACGATCAGGCTACAGCTGGGATCAGAGCTCCTTAGCCTTCCAACTGAGGGATCCTTAAGCCTCATACAAGGACTACCACCAGAATTGTAGCCATTTTAACCTCTGGCTTTAAGTACCTTAAAACCCTGTGAGACCAATATCAAAATACTCAAAACCTGCCAAATCAATCAGGAGGCGGTGACTCCCAACAAAAATAAAGCAATCTTCTGACTTCATTCACATCTGAGTCATGATGCCAAGTTTCAGGGATTGCGGAGTCTGAGAAATCTGCATGGTTTGTTCACAGCCGAGGTGTGTGATGCAAGTCAGGCATACACAGGCCCTATTTTTCCCTAGAAATGCAGTCTTCTATTACGTATCTTTCAATAGTTAGATGATTCCAGATAGACTGGGGGACTGTTCAGCAACCGTTAGTTGGGAGTGGGGCTGCACTGCTGCCAGAAATTCTTTAGGGTCTTATTTTGTCTAGCAAAAGTCCCCCCCCCCATGTTGTTATTTACAATTCCATGTGGAAACAGAAGTTTGATGTTTTCAGGCCAATGACAGGAGGGGACTTGAAATAGTACAGTTACATAGTATCAGCTTCAGAAGTCTTCTCTGAACATACCCCTCCAAGAAGCGGCTCTTCTTGGTGCTCTCCCCACCTTCCAACCTTTTCCAGTACTAAGCGGCCAGCACAGGCTGCACAAGGGAGGGGGGAATGCTGCTGAGGTCCCTAGCTGCACCTCCCTGTGGCTCAGTCTTCTGAGACTGAGGTTCGTGCAAGGCCTGGAAACAGCCTTTGGACAGAACGTTCCTGTCTGGGCCTTTACTAAGTCCTCTCCACTCCCTGGTTGTTGTTGTTGTTGTTGTTGTTTTAAATAATGCTCCCTGATTTTCACTGGGGAAAAATGGAAAACAAATTGAGTGATTTATTTACACGAAGATCGGCGCCATCTATCGGAACCAGTTGGGACGACAGCTTTCTCCCCTCCCTCCCAAAGGACATGCATCACTAGTCTCTAATTTAGGCAATTTTGATTAAAGACCACTGGTATTTCCTGAGGGAATTAATGACCGGATGCTAGGAGCTCTTTGGGCCATTAATTCTACATTCTCGTTAAATCCCCAGGAAATGGCCCGTTGTATGAGGGTTTCTTCGGGGGGAGCACTGCAAAACTAGAGAAATGCACACCTGGGAGGAAAGCCTGGGCACCACGGTTTGCCCCGCCCCTCCCCCCACAGAGCCCGCGTTCTGAAGCGCGTCCTGTGGCTCAGAGGGTCGTCAGCGGCAGCCTGCCTGCGTGCCTGTCTGGGAGTTGAGGGTTTGTGGCTGGTGGCAGGTGCATGGCTGGTGGAACGCTCCCAGGAATGAGTTGGAAGCGCTGCAAGGAGAGCTGTCCTCAACTGAACACCAGGCTGAGTGATTAATACCGCCCACACCAAGCCTGACGTCAGTGATCAGACTGGGGGTGGGGATGGATGTTTGTGTCCTAGCCCTTCTGCCTTTTCTCCCTTTCAGTTGAGTTGACAGGTTCATTTCAGAGCTGAGTGCTGCTTACCAAGGTCAGTATGACCAGCTGGGCCACGTCGGCTGGTGACTTTCAGGACACTTGTCTCTCAGGCATCGCGGATGCCTTTTTAATCCCTGGGTGCTTTTAGCCCATTTGATTCCCTCCATCACATTACTTGGACCTAATCAACTTTTGGCATCTGGATGGGATGGAGATCTGGAAGTGGGCTCGGGCTGTGGCTGGAGACCTAATTGGGTTTCCTCCCTGTCTCAAGCTCCTAACCACTCTGGGGTTGCCTGATATTATGCCCAGTGAGAGACATTTTGGAAATAAACTTCCTTAAAAAGAAAGGTTTGAGCAAGTGCTCCCCAGTTTCTCTTTTGTAACTTGTGCTATTTGTTTGGGGGCAGCTAGGCTCTTGAGATAATTCTGCTGACAATGGTGGGGGTGGCGACATCACTGTAGTCACAGATCATGCTGCAAAATCGGTTATCATATTCTCCCAAGAACAAAGACCACCAGGGTCCCTGGGAAAGTGTCTTAGGAGTCCAAAGCCTCCTTTGCATGATGACCCTTTTCTTTCTAAGAGAACGCTGGCCTTGATTTCGGTCTTGCACATACATCAAGACCCCTTTCCCTAAAATGCACCAGCCCCAAGCCCCAACACGGTCGCTCATTCTTTCCTTAGACTCACCTCGCACCTATATAAATTAGATGAACGCACTGTACCGCGAGTGTTTTTCAAGGAACTGTCGGATCCTTGCCGGCAGGGCTGTGTCATCCTCATTTTGTACTCCCCGAGCCTCCCAGCATGGCGCCAGGCACAGAACGAGGCTCAGGAAATGTTTGTTGTGAGAACAAAGAAAGCCAACTCTTCAAGGATGCCAAGAGGGAGCGATGGACGCCTGGGTCGGCCAGAACCCTTTGATCATCCACACCAGTGCACAGTAGTTGTGATGGAACCTCTAAGCCGATGAAGTGTTTAAACCCATAGGGAATGGCCTGATGAGAAGGGCTGAGCAGCTGGACGTAATTCTATGAAGTTTCATTCGTCAACCTTTGGTGTCCAAACCCTGACACTCTCATACAGCTGCCTCGGATAGCCTCCTCGCTGGGATTAAGAGTTAAAATCATTTGTGGTTTACCTGATAACTGGCTTTGCTTTGACAGCCTACAGGGTTCAATCATTTAACTTCTCGTACCACACACATTTTTAGCGAGGCTGGAAGAATCACGTTCCCTGACACAAAGTGGGTTTCAGCTGACTAGAAATACTATTTCTTCTCCACTGAGTGCACACATAGTGGCTCTGCAGTTGCTAGGCTTTGTTTTGCTGGGATCCAAAGGCCACAGGAGATTATCTAACTCTCTCATTCCACCAGAGTTACATAAGATGACTGTCTGACCTGTACGGCCAGTGATGTACTGGTTAAAATCTGGCTCTCTGGTGGTGGTGGCAGTAGCATTGACTTGTAGGATGTGACAGTTTTTTTGTGTGTGTGTGTGTGTGTTGGGGGGGCAAATACAAAACCCCCCACAACTTCACGTCTTTGAATACAGTTAAGAGATGCATGACTGGGAGTTCCCATTGTGGCTCAGTGGAAACAAACCTGCCTGGTATCCACAAGGACATAGGCTCAATCCCTGGCCCCACTCCTGTGGGTTAAGGATCCGGCGCTGCCGCATGATGTGGTATAGGTCACAGATGCTGCTCGCATCTGGTATTGCTGGCAGCTGTAGCTCTGATTTGACCCCTCGCCTGGAAACTTCCATATGCCTCAGGTGTGGCCCTAAAAAGCAAAAGCAAAAAAAAAAAGAGAGAGAGAGATGCATAAGTAATACACCTTTAGTATTTCCATCCTAAAAGATGTAACAGACATAATTAAGCTAAGTAGTAACGGAGTTTTGGTTATTTATTCTTTGTCTTTAAGATAACATTTAATTGTAAGTTTATATGGCATTATTAAATTCACATACCAGAAAGTCACCCTTTTAAAGGGTACAATTCAGTGGTTTTTAGTATACCCACTGAGTTGTGCAACTACTTTTGCTATCTGATTTCAAAACAGTTTCACCACCCCAAAGAGAAAGCCCATGTCCATTAGCAGTCACTCCTCAGTCTCCCAACCCCATTCCCTGGCAGCCACTAATTTACTTTCTGTCTCTGTGGGTTGGCCAATTCTGGATATTTCATATAATCGGAATCACAATAACTTGCATGAAGTTTTCAAGGTTCATCCATGCTGCAGCATGTGTCTGTTCTCTCTCATTCCTCTCTACGGCTGAAAAATACTCCATCGGATCCACACACCACATTTTATTTACCCCTTCATCAGCGGATGGACATTTCAGTTGCTTCCACTTTTTGCCTCTTACGAATAAAGTGGCTGTGAACATTCGGGTACAAGTTTTTGTGTGAATTTGTGTTTTCATACTCTTGGATGTGGACCTAGAAGGTGAATGAATGGCTGGATCCCACTATGACTCTGTGTTTAACTTTTTACAGAACTGTTTTAACTGTTTCCTACAGTGGCTACACAACCACCAGCAAAGTAGGAGGATTCTGATCCACATCTTCTCCAATACCTCCTGTTGCTTTCCACTTTTAATTATAATTTAACTTTAATGTTATTTTTCAGCAACCAGTTTGTAAAACTTTCTGCAACTTTAAAGCCATTCTCATGGGCTGGTGGGAACCAGGCCAGGGCAAAGCAGCGCATACAGCCCTCCACAGAAAATCCCACTGTCCCACTGTCAGTTCCACTTCTTTTTGCTGACAAGAGCAATACTCAACAGATTTGGATGTCTTTCTCACATCCTTCCTCCAGAAAACTGAAACAGAATGTCTCAGGTTTTTTCTCTTGTGGAATTAAGAAAAGTCTTGGTTCTGGAGAATCACGAGGTTTTCGGCTGCCGTTCAGGGCAGAACAGAATGTCTCTCTCCTCCATTTGTGTTGAGAAACAAAAATGAAACCCCAAATGGATCTTCCTGACACCCAGATGTATCTTCTGGATGAGCTTTCAAGCAGTTGCTTCAACAGGGCAAACAGCTGTGGTCTGTTTCAACATAATTTGATGTAATCAGGGTTAATTTCGATGATGCAGTAACTCTGAAGACTGTTTTTTAACTGGATTACTGTTGGGTCAACAATCATGTGGCATTACATTTAGTGGCTGAAACAAAAGCCAGAATTAAAACAGCTTCCCCCCCCAGCCCCTTCTAAATGACAGCCCCACCGGGAGGAGAAGTTATGAGGCACATTTAACAGAATTAACTAAAAAAAGAAAGGAGCAGCCGTCCAACTGCGTGCAAACTTCTCCAAGGTCCAGAGTGTCCACTGAGAAAAGAGCTGGAAGCTTATTTGTTGCTGTTTTCTTTTGCTAGAGTGGTTTGAGACATGTTAGCAGTCATCAGTCTCACAGCTCTCAGGGCGGTTTCTGAAGAGCCAAGTCTTCCCCTGACTCTGAGACATCTGCCTGTCACCGCACACGCTGGCCCAGCAGCGGGCACTGGGCTGCTCGGGGCACACCCGCTTTATTTAGTCTCTTCGATTTCAGATTTGGCCAGTCTGAAACGCAGCTAAGGCCTGCGACACAAGCCATCCTGACACAGTTCTGGAAAGCAGCATCTTCAAAAATAGATGTCTCGGGAAGCTGCCAAAGATGCTGCTTCTTCAAAACCCTCTTTAATCCGGTTCTGTGGTTCAAAAAAGGTCTGGTATGTGTCCAAGCCCCTCAGTAAATAAGCCTCCATGCATTTGTTTACTGTTTTTGTGACTCAGCGTATCGAGAAACTTGAAAAGCAAACATGTTGACACTCAACCCTCCTACTGCATCTTATTTATCAGGGATTTCTCATGTACATATTTTTTTGAGCAACAATTCCTCTGGAATAATACATAGGTGTGTTGAAAAGTCATGAGACTTAAAAAGTAATGAGGATTTTTTTCCACAAGTCTGTGTACTAATGTCTTCTTTTAGTCGCAGAAGCAGACACTCACTAAGCAGATAAGCGCTTAAGTCCCAATAGGGAATTTACTGGGGAAAAAAATGAGGTATATCCCAGGGAACACACACAAAACGTTGACTATGTGGCCCCAGGAAGCGTAGCACCCGAGGACTAAATATAGCAAGAACCCGGCAGCCAGTTCGTGCGTGTGTCTGTCTCTCTCACGGGCCATATGGCTTTTCATCGCGGAGCATTTGGCCTTCGTTTCTCTCTCCCTGCAGACTGCGTTCTCTGTCTCTCATAGTACACGTCTGTCTTACAGCTCCTGAGTGTACGTGTTCCTCGTTCAAGCAGCCAGTCCAGACTCTCTGGTGTTCTCAACTCTGACTTCCTAAGGGAGAAATGAGACCGGCCCATTTGGGATCAGGCATCCAGCCCCAGTCCTACCAGCAAGGGACGCTCACGTCCCCAGTATGACTGCTGAGGATCCACTGGCTAGGACAGGGGTGGGGATTCTCAGAGGGAAGATGGGTTCCGTAACTAACTAGGTACCTCAAAAGGTGCTATTTGTTTTGGGGGCTTTTTGGCCACACCTGCAGCATGCAAAAATTCCCCAGCCAGGGATCAAAACTGAGCCATAGCAGTGACAACACCGAATCCTTAACCACTAGGCCACCAGGGAACGCCTCCGAAATTAATTTTTACATATTATCAGCTAACAATTGGAAGGTGAACTTTAAAAAATTATCTATATATTGGAGTTTCCATTATGGTTCCGCAGAAATGAATCCGACTAGGAACCATGAGGTTGCGGGTTCGGTCCCTGGCCTTGCTCAGTGGGTTAACGATCCGGCGTTACCGTGAGCTGTGGTGTAGGTTGCAGACGTGGCTCGGATCCCCCGAGTTGCTGTGGCTCTGGCATAGGCCAGTGGCTACAGCTCCGATTGGACCCCTAGCCTGGGAACCTCCATATGCTGCGGGAGCACCCCAGAAATAGCAAAAAGACAAAAAAACAAACAAACAAAAAAAACACCTTTCGAGGTACCTAGTTAGTTACGGAACTCATCTTCCCTCTGAGAATCCCCACCCCTGTCCTAGCCAGTGGATCCTCAGCAGTCATATTGGGGACGTAAGCGTCCCTTGCTGGTAGGACTGGGGCTGGATGCCTGATCCCAAATGGGCCGGTCTCATTTCTCCCTTAGGAAGTCAGAGTTGAGAACACCAGAGAGTCTGGACTGGCTGCTTGAACGAGGAACACGTACACTCAGGAGCTGTAAGACAGACGTGTACTATGAGAGACAGAGAACGCAGTCTGCAGGGAGAGAGAAACGAAGGCCAAATGCTCCGCGATGAAAAGCCATATGGCCCGTGAGAGAGACAGACACACGCACGAACTGGCTGCCGGGTTCTTGCTATATTTAGTCCTCGGGTGCTACGCTTCCTGGGGCCACATAGTCAACGTTTTGTGTGTGTTCCCTGGGATATACCTCATTTTTTTCCCCAGTAAATTCCCTATTGGGACTTAAGCGCTTATCTGCTTAGTGAGTGTCTGCTTCTGCGACTAAAAGAAGACATTAGTACACGGACTTGTGGAAAAAGTCCTCATTACTTTTTAAGTCTCATGACTTTTGTCACACCTATGTATTATTCCAGAATATTTGTTGATCAGAAAAACTCAAGCGTGCTTTTTGTATAATAATTTGTGTCATAACCTCTTATCCCATGACCCTGCTGAACTCCCGAATTCTAGTAGTTATTTTCTAGATTTTTAAGATCAACAATCAAGTTACCTGCAAACAGAGACAGGGTTAACTCTTCTTTTCAATCGCTGTGCCTTTACATTTATTTGTTCCCTCACTGAATGGGCTAGGATCTCTTGGTATAACGGCAAACAGAAGTGGTGAGAGCAGGTGTTCTCGCCTTGTCGCCAATATTAGGGGAAGAGGTTTGTTATTTCTCCGTTAGGTATGATACTAGCCATAGGCTATCCCTAGAAGTCTGTTACTAGTTTGAAGAGGTTCTCCTCTATTCATAGTTTGCTAAGAAATTGTTGTTATGAAGAGGTATTAAGTTTTGTCAAGTTGAGGTGATGATTATGTGATTTTTCCTTTTCTTTTTTTGTATTTTTAGGGCTGTACCCATGGCATATGGAGGTTCCTAGGCTATGGGTTAAATCGGAGCTGTAGCTACCGGCCTACGCCACAGCCTACGCCACAGCAACACAGGATCAGAGCCATGTCTGCAACCTATGCCACAGCTCACAGCAACGCTGGATCCTTAACCCACTGAGTGAGGCTAGGGATTGAATCTCTGTCCTCATGGTTACTAGTCAGATTCATTTCCACTGAGCCACGATGGGAACTCCTGATTTTTATTTTAAAGTGATGAATTATGTTGTTTGCTTTCTGAATATCAGACTAACCTTGCATTCTTGGGATGCCCATTATTTTGGGCAGGGATTGAATTTGAGCCACAGCAGTGACAAGGCCAAGTCCTTAACCACTAGGCCACCAGGGGAACTCTGAAAGGTGTTTAATAGAGAAATGAACAGCAATCTTATTTCTTTCAGGACACAGCCAGCATCATTTGAAACTCAGAAAACACTTAAGAAGGCATATATTTCACGTACAAAACACGTTCATATTCAAATGCATGTTACTTACAGATGGTTATTTATGTACTTGTTATTCAATTCTCAACAAAGATTTTCTGAGACCCTGCTACCACAGGTTCAGCAACAGGACTACCAAGGTGAGTAGCACGAGGGTCTTCTGAAATTCGAGGTCTTTCTAGGGAGAGAAATAGATAAGCAGATGTCTACAGTAGTTTGTGGGCAGTGTTATAATAGAAGCATGCTCAAAGGATTGCAGGAGCACAGAGAGGGGAATCAATGGTATGGGGACAAACAGTAAGGGCTTAGGTCTTACTAGTCTTTTTCTTTTTTGTTTCTTTGAGGGCCACACTCTCAGCAAATGGAAGTTCCCAGGCCAGAGGTCAAAACAGAGCAGCAGCTGCTGGCCTGTGCCACAGCCACAGTCATGCAGGATCCGAGCTGCATCTGCAGCCTACACCACAGCTCATGGCAATCCTTAACCCACTGAGTGAGGCCAGGAATCGAAACTGCCTCCTTATGGATACTGGTTGGGGTGGTCGGGGTTTGTGACCACTAAGCCAGGCAGGGAACTCCAGGTTTTATTGTCTTTGAGTGCTTCACAGAGGTAGGGGAGGCATCACTTAACCTTTGTTGAATCAGATGTTGTAAGCAGTGGCTCCTTCAATTCAGAGGCAAGAAACTTATGTATAGATTGAGAGAGCGGGTTGGAGAAAACCACTGACTGTGAAAATCTGACTCCAAGTTCATCTTGGGACTTGCTTCTGAATTTCTTCCATCAAATACATTCATCCTACAAATATTAACTGAGCACCTACTATGTGCAATTCACGTGGCAAAAGTGCCAGTGATGTAATGATGCACAGCATGGAGAGGTTTCTGAGAAGTCTACCAAGTTACTGGACTCCAGCGGCAGTGCCGGACAAAGGAGCTAGAAACTTAGCTTCAGTAACAGGTGATAACGACAAACTACTGGCTGAATTAGTTGCTTCTAATTCCTGACTTTGTTCTGTGTTCAGGCAATGGCTTCAGACTTGGACGTAGGTTTGAAAGGGCTAGTTTCAAAATCCAATTTATGAAATATCCTAAAGACATAAAAGAGGGAAAGGCTAATTTGGGAATTACTTTTAAAGGAATAGTTCCCGTCTGTCTGATGGACACATTTACCTTTTTTTGTTTTTGGATACCTAATTCATTCAAGAGTTATTTAATGAGTACCCATTATGTTCCAGATACTCTCCAGGGCCCTGGAGCGACAAAGATAAATGTGCTCTCCCGGTCTCATGGAGCTCATGTTCTGGCAGAGGAGACAAATGACAGCATAAGATGACAGTATGTGCACATGTATCTGAGGGAGCATAATGGAGGGAGGGAGTCTGGAAGCCACTGGCCAACCCGTGGTGTCTTGAGGTGCAAGTAATATAAACACGCAAGTTCCCATTGTGGCTCAGTGGTTAACAAACCCGACTAGGAACCATGAGGTTGCAGGTTCGATCCCTGGCCTCACTCAGTGGGTTAAGGATACAGTGTTGCCGTGAGCTGTGGTGCAGGTTGCAGACGTGGCTCAGATCCGGTGATGCTGTTGCTGTGGTATAGGCAGGCAGCTGTAGCTCCGACTGGACCCCTAGTCTAGGAACCTCCATATATGACGCGGTGTGGCCCTAAAAGTACAAAAAGCAAAAATAATAATAATAATAAAGTGACAATTGTAAAAACAAAAAACAAACAAACAAACAAAAAAAAAACACGTGAAAATGTAGAAATCCTGGCTGCATTCTTTTTTTTTTGTTTTGTCTTTTTGCCATTTCTTGGGCCACTCCCTCGGCATATGGAGGTTCCCAGGCCAGGAGTCTAATCAGAGCTGTAGCCGCTGGCCTGCACCAGAGCCACAGCAACGCAGGATCCGAGCCGTGTCTGCGACCTACACCACAGCTCATGGCAACGCCGGATCCTTAACCCACTGAGCAAGGGCAGCGATCGAACCCGCAACCTCATGGTTCCTAGTCGGATTCGTTAACCACTGTGCCACGACGGGAACTCCCTGGCTGCATTCTGAAGTGTCACCAGTCTTACAATAAAGCCTCATAGCCTCAGACAGTGTGATTAGAGTTGTTAATATTTTGATTCTGGGGGACTAAAAGGTGACAGATGTGTAGCCTGGGAGAGCCACCCAAGCCTGTGGGGACAAGCAGTGCTGAGTCAGGGCGCAGAGTGCACCCCAGCTCAGTGGGCAGGACAGGACTCTGTGGAGGGCTGCAAACCTAACAGGAAAAAGTTAATCAAGAGTGAAACGCCAGTCAAAATATTATTATTTTTTAATAGTTTTAATACAATTCTTTTTCTACTGTACAGCATGACCCAGTTACACATACATGCACACATTCTATTTTTGCACATTGTCGTGCTCCATCATAAGTGACTAGACATAATTCCCAGTGCTACACAGCAGGATCTCATTGCTAATCCATTCCAAAGGCAATAGTTTGTATCTATTAACCCCAAACTCCCCAACCACCCCACCCCTCCCCCTCCCCCCTGGCATCCACAAGTCTATTCTGCAAGCCCATAATTTTCTTTTCTGTGGAAAGGTTCATTTGTGCTTTATATTAGACTCCAGATATAAGTGATAACATGGTATTTGTCTTTCTCTCTCTGACTTCACTCATTATGAGTTTCTAGTTCCATCCATGTTGCTGCAAATGGCATTATTTTGTTCTTTTTGATGGCTGAGTAGTATTCCATTGTGTATATATACCACATCTTCCTAATCCAATCATCTGCTGATGGACATTTAGGTTGTTTCCATGTCTTGGCTATTGTGAATAGTGCTGCAATGAACATGCAGGTGCAGGTGTCTTTTTTAAGGAAAATTTTTTCCGGATATATGCCCAAGAGTGGGATTGCTGGGTCATATGGAAGTTCTATGTATAGATTTCTAAGGTGTCTCCATACTGATCTCCACAGTGGTTGTACCAGCTTACATTCCACAACAGTGCAGGAGGGTTCCCTTTTCTCCACACCCCCTCCAGCACTTGTTATTTGTGGACTTATTAATGATGGCCATTCTGACTGGTGTGAGGTGGTATCTCGTTATAGTTTTGATTTTCATTTCTCTCATAACCAGTGATGTTGAGCATTTTTTCATGTACTTGTTGCCCATCTGTACATCTTCCTTGGAAAATGCCTATTCAGGTCTTTTGCCCATTTTTCAACTGGGTCGTTCACTTTTTTGCTGTTGCCAGTCAAAATAAAGACACGAAAGTTTCCACATATTTTTGTGGTTGATGAACAATGAAGAGCTCACTCCCAAGTTTTCTGAGGAACATGAACCAGATACAAGAACACAAATTAGCAAACTAGATGTAAGTTGGTTTGCTTTTTCAATAAAGCTGACCTAGCTGGTTGGGGGAAGAGGGTGGGGAAAGGCAGGGGAAGGACCTGGCCATTGCTGTAATACAGGCATAGGAGGAATCTAGTGGGAGAGAAAAGACGCGTGGAGAAAATGCATTGGAGAAGTGGTGGAAGAGAAAGGAAGTGAGGAAAAGAGATAAAGGTTGAGAGGTGTGGCAAGGTCCATACTGCACAGTTTCAAAGCAAGATCACCTCGTAGGCTGGCTTTCCTACCCCCGACATACAGGCCGCACCCGTGGCAAGCGGAAGGGCCCTGGCCAGGAATTGAACCTGTGCTGTGGCAGCAACCTGAGCCACACCAGTGACGTTGGATCCTTAACCCCCTGAGCTGCAAGAGAACTAATTCTTGTTATGATTTTTGATGGCCATACAATATTTCATTCAGGAGTTCCCGTCATGGCACAGTGGTTAACAAATCCGACTAGGAACCAGAGGTGGCAGGTTCGATTCCTGGCCTTGCTCAGTGGGTTAAGGATCCGGTGTTGCCATGAGCTGTGGTGTAGGTCACTGACGCAGCTCGGATCCTGCGTTGCTGTGGCTCTGGCGTAGGCTGGCAGCTACAGCTCCGATTAGACCCCTAGCCTGGGAACCTCCATATGCCACGGGAGCGGCCCAAGAAATGGCAAAAAAAAAAAAAAAAAAAATTCATTCAACATGTAATAAACACCTTAGTTCATACAGACTTTGAGTTTTGAAAAGGATTCTCGTAGGAGACCTTACATTTGGAAGTGTTTTCAGTTCATGAAACCCTTCCCCATAGTCTTATTTCTCACAACCTTCCGTAAGATACATATTACCCTCATGTTGTAGATGCATCTACAAACTCAGCTGAAGTAACCTGCTCAAGTTTCCACAGCTGGTAAGAAGAGTATCAGATGTGAGCCAGAGTTTTCTCTCTCTGGGTTTAACCCCCCCTCCAAGACACCAAATATCCAGCACATTTCCCGGCAGGAATCTGTCCCAACTGCTTCCTGATGCAAAACCCTGTAACGCAGAAGGTGGTAGATGGAAATTGCATTTAAGGAGATCACGGGCCAGACCATACTCACTGTATAAGCATCAGCTCCCGCGTTTTGGAGCACTGCAAAGAAAATGTACCACTAGTGGAAATCTCCAGTGAAGGGACGGTTTGTTCTTCAACAACAAATCTATCTATCAGCCAAGTCCCTTTCTGCAATCCCCAAATGAAGGGGGTTGGGACTGCCCTGAACATTCTGAAACTGTAGCTGAGATCTTTCGGCAGCATTATGCCTACAGGAAGAACAACAACTGCTACAGGCTGTAAGACAGACAGGAGGCGGCCCTGGAGACTTGAAGCTCTCCTCCCATCAAGACTGGCATCACAGGGTACTCAGTCGCAGCGGAGTGGACAGTGAAGGGAAGAACATACCCCACCAAGACGGGAACCCACGGAGAGGATACACTGCCTGGTGAATAACCTCATGGGGTGCAGCCCTTCAGGGAAGGGCAGACTATTACAAATGAGCAACTACAGAGATTCTATTCTGAGAAGAGAGAGTGTGGCTGTTTCTAATTTATTACATTGCATGCCATGCAGAGGCTGGCTTTGTTACTACCAGGTCACAATCAGAGTTCTCCAAGGATAAAAAATTATCTCGAGGCAGACGGTACTTACTCACTGAAGGTTCAGGGGGTAAATTACTGGGAACTGGGGAACATACAGAGGAGAATAGTTTATACATCACATACAGGGTAGGGATATGATCTCTAAGAGATTTTTCAAATCTAGGATCCTTAGAAGACAGCAAACCAGCAGTTCTTGTTGAGCCAGCGTCAGAGAAGGTTCTACACATGGCAGAGGACAGGTTGTGCAAAGTATAGTTTTAGCTGTGTGCACATGTATCTGTAGCATGGAAAAAAAAAAAAACAAAAAAAAACTTTTGCTGGAGTTCCCGTTGTGGCTCAGTGGTTAACGAATCTGACTAGGAACCATGAGGTTGCGGGTTTGATCCCTGGCCTTGCTCAGTGGGTTAAGGATCCGGCATTGCTGTGAGCTGTGGTGTAGGTTGCAGACGCGGCTCGGATCCTGCATTGCTGTGGCTCTGGCGTAGGCCGGTGGCCACAGCTCCAATTCGACCCCTAGCCTGGGAACTTCCGTATGCCACAGGTGTGGCCCTAAAAAGACAAACGACAACAACAAAAACCTTTGCTACAGGAACCCACCACGTTTCTAGACTCAGAGTATCATCCTGAAATATCAAAGGCTAATCACTTTGGGGGGGATATTAATAATTCCCATTTAAAGTTCTTTCAGTCTATCTTCCTATGTATATATTCTAGGATGATCCTAAGAGGAAAGTAGGGCAAATATGAACACAGACTTACAAAAACAAAAACAAAACAATGGCATAGTGAGCCTAAGTACACTGCTGGGTCTGGACTCTATATTCCATTTTCAATGTTTCTCTTTACCACAATGTACTTGGGCTCCACCATCACTTTCCGTCATAGTCTTCAATTTCTTCTCCTTGTACAGAACAACGAAGTCAGAGGCCAAAGTGTTTTGCAATATGTCAAGTAAACTCTGGGGCTTCGAATGCAAGATTCTTTGACTACTATAAAAAGTTCTGTGCTTTCATTTTTTTCTGGAGGCTTGAGCGCAGTGAACTTTGTGATCTTAACGCTCCCTCATTGTTAGGAACTCCTAATACCCCATCTTCAAAACAAATAAAATAATCTTTCATTAAACCAAATGAATGTTGGGACAGGAAGCTACAAAGGAGTAAGTGTACAACACTGGACCTGTTAAAAAAAAATTTCGAAACTGTAATGTCCGAATGACAGTTACATTATTAACAATTCTGAACAGAATGTTAGTGCAGATCACAGACTGTAGTAATGCGATGATTAGCTGCCTCAATGACAGTTTAAGAGCCATCTAAACTCCTGATTTCTTTACAAAGGTCCCCAGAAACTACCAGCGTCCTAATGTGAGCTGTAAATCCACTGGATTCCAAAAAGCAAATTGCAAAAGAGCCAGCTGGAGTCTCAGCCGGTCGGAAGCTAGAGCTCTTGGCAACGTGGGATGTCTAAGTTTCTGAAGGGGAGTTGACCACAGTCTACGAAGACCTGTCTTATAGAAATCCTACTAAATCATTTTAGGGTAGGGTGATTAAGGTTGCTTTCCACTCTTTCCTTAATGCTTTTTCTGTCTTTTAATTGGAATATAAACTGGGAAGAAGTACAATCAGATACCACTCCCACCTGTTTTCTTTTTTTATACATACTTTAGACTGCAGACTGAATACAAATATTGATCAGAAGCCAAAAAGCCCCACACATCTCTTATCAATTCAATCCAGGCCAATCTGTCTTTCAACTCTGCATTTTTATGTTCTTGCCTCATCACTTACTAAAATAAATATACGAATAAATAGCAACCCAATCCAAATAAGAATCTGTCATCCATAATTATCTGAAGTAAGAGATTTAAAGATGGGTAGAGTTAGTACATCTCACCACCTGCATCTTCAATGCCTGTTCAGTCATGCCTGAATGTCTAGATTCAATTTATAGGGAATATGAACATGTAATACCATAGAGGGATGCTTCTGGAAGATTTTGTGTCAGAGGGACAAAAGGTCAAACAGTTCCTCTGCTGTTCTGGGACAGTTAAAGAGTCTCTGGGCTGGGTCAGAGGGTGGAAGAGCTACGTCTAGATCTGGGATGGATCACTCACACAATTAAGTTCTTGTCAGATGCTCCCCCCCCCCACTTAAAAAAAACAAAAAACCCATGACAGCACAACTTTCCCCCAGCAAGAGGACAGCCAGATGGAAAGTAACTATTTTTCTCCACCTACTTCAAAATTTGAAATGAGAATGGGAATTAATGATGGAAAAAACATTTCTAAGTTTTAGAAAACACTCTTACTTGGGTTACTATTTTGAGGTAATGTTTGGAAATCTTAGGAAAGCAGAATCTGATTTTTTCCTTGTTGGAAACTGGTTACTCAAGTGAAAATTAACACCCTCAAATTGCCTTTTAACTCACAAATTAAGCCCTAGGGTATTTCAGAATAGGCCGTCCTCAACAATTAAATCCATTCTTTCATTCATTACGCATAGAATTATACAATGCTCTTTGTATGTATAATTCTATGCTCTTTGGATATTCAGATGTCAGCTGCTAAGTCAACATCTGAAACTTTTTTCTGTTGACTGCTGCCTGCAAGCAACAGTTTAGGTTTGGCATCTTCATCATCCTTGTCTGACATTAGTGTTTGGTTTTCGTTCAGTTATTGGTAAAAATCTAAGTATTGAGCCAAAGATGGAAATTATGAGGTTGTTATAAGGGGCAAGTGTTTGGCTTCAACCAGATACTCACTGTGTGATCCACTGTGAAAGAGAAGAATGAATAAGTATGGAGTTTGGAAATACACTGCTGGAGACTCAAAAAGGAAGAGCGTATGTTTGACTCCTCGAGAAAGACCTTCTTTCACGTCACTCTCACACTCACACTCTCTCTCTCTCTCACACACACACACACACACACACACACACACACACACACACGGAACGCACTTAAGTCTATTTTTTTTTTTTTTTTTTGTCTTTTGAGGGCCGCACCCGTGGCATATGGAGGTTCCCAGGCTAGGGGTCTAATCGGAGCTGTGGTCCCCAGCCTACACCAGAGCCACAGCAACGCCAGATCCAAGCCGTGTCTGCGACCCACACCACAGTCCACGGTAATGCCAGATCCTTAAGCCACTGAGCGAGGCCAGGGATGGAACCTGCAACCTCATGGTTCCTAGTCAGATTCGTTTCTACCGCACCATGATGGGAACTCCTATTCTTTTTTATTTTTTTATTTTATTTATTATTTTTTTAAAATTATTTTTTTTTTCCCACTGTACAGCAAGGGGGTCAGGTTATCCTTACATGTATACATTACAATTACATTTTTCCCCCAGCCTTTCTTCTGTTGCAACATGAGTATCTAGACAAAGTTCTCAATGCTATTCAGCAGGATCTCCTTGTCAATCTATTCTAAGTTGTGTCTGATAAGCCCAAGCTCCCGATCCCTCCCACTCCCTCCCCCTCCCATCAGGCAGCCACAAGTCTTTTCTCCAAGTCCATGATTTTCTTTTCTGAGGAGATGTTCATTTGTGCTGGATATTAGATTCCAGTTATGAGTGATATCATATGGTGTTTGTCTTTCTCTTTCTGGCTCATTTCACTCAGTATGAGGTTCTCTAGCTCCATCCATGTTGCTGCAAATGGCATATGTCATTCTTTTTTATGGCTGAGTAGTATTCCATTGTGTATATATACCACATCTTTCGAATCCAATCATCTGTCGATGGACATTTGGGTTGTTTCCATGTCTTGGCTATTGTGAATAGTGCTGCAATGAACATGCGGGTGCACGTGTCTTTTAAGTAGAGTTTTGTTCGGATGCCCAAGAGTGGGATTGTGGGGTCATATGGAAGTTCTATGTATAGACTTCTAAGGTATCTCCAAACTGTTCTCCATAGTGGCTGTACCAGTTTACATTCCCACCAACAGTGTAGGAGGGGGAACTCCTATTCTTAAACTTTCAGTGATCTGACCTCATTCTATGTTTTTGGAGACTTAGTATGTACTAAAATAAAATCTAAAGGTCGACTCTAAATCCATTATTATTAGTGACTATGTCCAGCACATATCCAGAGAAGACTAAGAAACAGAAAGATCCTTGGAGTTCATCTACTTCAAAATGATAAGATAGCTCTGCAGATGAAATAACTGGAAGCCACAAGGATGAGTTCACGTGCCTGATGCTCCACAGTGCAGCGTCGCTGGGACCAGAACCTGGGGCTGCTTTTCTTCAGTGTTCTAACACTGTTATTTTCTGATGCCCAGCTACCATGGCTAAACTAACATCACAATTCTATCTCGCTCCTCAATAATCACTACAGGCCTACTGTGCAGCACAGGGAACTCTACTCAGTATTCTGTAATAACCTATATGGAAAAGAATCTGAAAAAGAATGGATATATGTATAACTCAATCACTTTGCCATGTGCCTGAAACTAATGCAACACTGTAAGTCAAATTATACTCCAATATAAAATACGTAAATATATAAAGATCAGACTCCCTAAAAAAAAAAAAAAAAAAATCACTGTAGGTATGATTCCTGATAGCCTTGGAAACTATTAGTGCATCCAGGTTTGGGGCCTGTGAATGTTTTTGATTCTTGCTCCACAAAATACAGTATCAAGACTTGAATGTCCAATCAAATTAACTGCTGTTGCAAATGTTTGAAAAGAGTTTCTATTTTATCTTCCAAGTCTCAGGCTAAATTTCATCTTTTCAGAGATGCCTCCTCTAGCAAGCTTATCTATGATTGCCCTATTCTTAATACAATTTTATAGCACATGCCGTATTTTGAAATTATACATTTACTTACTTACTGTGGGTATATCTTCTCTAATCTACTGTAAATTCTATGAAGGCAAGGGTCATTTTGCCACAGTTTATTTAGTAACTAGCACAGTTCTTGGTTTACGGAATAAGTTCCAATAATATCTGTTGAATAAACAAGTGCATTTACCTCTCAAACTCATGGTTGAAGCAAACCTAATGAAAGCCATAATTGTTCTTTTTATCCTGTCCTAAACTTGGTACCTAAACTCAAGGATTAAAGTTCCAGGGAAGTAGATTTTAGCTCAGCAAAAGCTACCAATTAGATGCAGAAACGGAATGAGCTATTTTGTGGGGCACTGAGCTCGCTGCCGAGAGGCTGCCGAGATACACAGGACCCCCTCTGCTTTGGGCAGAAGTTTGACTTGACAACCTCCAGTGCTGTCTGTGAACTCCACCTCTGTGTTCTGCAGCTCTTTCCAGTTGTTTGATTTTGCATTAGGTTAAAATAAAATGCACACAGAAACTCACTAGGAAATGACCTAAGAAAAGTTATCTAATGAGACAGAAAATTGAATATTCAGGCATGTATGTCTTTTTATAATCATTTAATACATAGGATTATAAATTGTACTGAGTTTACAATTTGCCATTAAGTCCATCGATCCGTGCCTTGATGAAGACTAAAGGTAAAGAGTTCAACAAAATTTATGCAGCGTTTCACAGTCTGAAACACACACACACACACACAGTTATGTAACTACTATATCAACTCTGTGAGGAAACTGACGCATGAGTTCAGAGAGAGTGAGTGTTTCATCTGAACTCACACATGCGGTGCCAGAGCTGTCAGGTCACGAACGTCCAGGATCTTCTCACTTTGATACGCTCCGTTACTTTTTGACTCCAGAATCACTCACCCTTTGGGTTTAGCTATATATCGTCTTGGATTGAAAATACCTTTCTTCCAAATTTCACTGGGAAAAGGCCAAATGGAATTTAAAAACCGGTTTCTTTCATAGGCATCAAAAGTATATTTTTATTGCTTATCAGAAACATTATAAACATCTAACACAAACTAACCGTAACATACCAGTGATTCGCTTAAATAATTAATACATCTCAGTTTTTATAATTAAGGACCAACAGTTATTAAGTGTAATTTTTTCAGGCAGTCTGATAAAAAAGATTTCAATTCACAAAGCAGCTTTATTAACTCAATGAAGACTCCCAAAAGGAATATTTTCTTCTGTGATGTTTAGTAAAGCACTGAAAATAACATGGGAATTTACGATAGGTTAAATGGCAAGTGAGAAAAGATCCAACATTTTATTTTTAGCTACTAGCTGCTTCTCCAAGTTCACACAGGGCAGTGGCCTACTGATTAAAGACGAAGTAAAACACACTCTTTCATTCTGTCTTCGAGTTTGAAAGGACCTTTAATATCATCTAATTCAATTTGTTCATTTCTTCTTAATTGATACAGCAGATCTGAGATTCCATCTGCTATAAGTCCCTCTTCTTGAGCGAGTTCATCTTTTCATGAAATGCCTTCAACTTTCTAATAAAATCCTGATCATGTGTATTTTTCATCTATCTCACAGCATGACAATTACATATTGAAAACTCCTGCATTTCTGCAGTTCAAACATGCATTCTCCCGTGTGTGTTCATGTGCAGTACCTCCGCTGGTGTGGTTTTCCTTAACCAATCTTCCAGCTATAAAAGACACGAATGAGTAAATCTTGGAAAAGGGATTACATCTTTGATATTGTCAATTCCCAAGATGCACTGCAGATAGCGTTCAAATCCCATCCCAAAACCTCCATGCGGTACAGATCCAAATCGACGGAGGTCCAGATACCTGATTTTGAAAAAGAGAATCATTACCTACACATGCTTCATAAAATCAGATGTTATGTAAATTTTATGTTTCAAAAGTATTCTGCAATCATTTGTTATTGCATCACTGTGGCAGATCAGTCTTTTCACTCTGCAGACAGATGAAGGACACAGAGAAGGTGAAGTGGTCTGCTCAGGACCACCCAGACAGACGGCAGCATATCCCACCATGCGTTCATGGGCTTTGGTCACTTGATCCTTATTCTTTTAAGTATCTATGTACAGTAAATTGTCCCTTGAGGCTACAGAAAAGTTTCTAATAACAATACTATTTTCCTTTAAATATATTCCTCTATGTCTTAGTATATTAATGATAATGCTCTTGTTTTTCTTACCAAAATCGTATTATTCAATACACCGGGGAGGAGTTGTGTGTGATGTATTACAAAAAGATACCCCCCACTAGACTAGGCTCTAAGGGCAGGACCTGCATCTCTAGTGACTGCTCTGGGACAGATGCTTACTGTATGAAGATTTACTGTTTGAAGGCATAAAAACACACTCTTGAAGCACTGGAGTGAGGAAAAACGTCTAGCTCTCTGCTTTAGGCCTAGTGGAAGATGTCCAGAGTCATTTTGCTGAAAGTCTACCAGCCTCTGAAGCCCATCGATGCATGTTCTATCCCACACAAGATTAGAAAGTGCTAGAAATTGGTAATCATGATTCAAACTCAGATTCCAACACACCAGCCTGGGATAAAATTATTTTAGGAAAGGAAGAAGAGGAGGAAGACTCTATACATTTTTTTATTATATCGTTTGGTGGTGGAAATTCTTAAATCGTGTAATATTGATTAAAGTAAGCTCACAGGTTCTTGAATGATTTGTAAAATATACAAAAATGCAGCACAAAACTTAAGCACCATAGCTGGTAGTCATTTAGCTTCTCAAGGATAAAGACTATAACCTATTTCCCAACAATTAATAACAATGACTACATGTATAGGTATTTTAGGCAGTTAAGATTAAGTACTTCTCTTTCTAAAATCAAAGGTGAATTGCAACTAGATGAGTTTCAACCAAGTGTGAGATCAGTAAGACAGGAGTATCTAGTATAAAACTTCCGATCAGTAAGAACTCTCAGGAATACTGGAAGGAATACAGTCTTGAGTGACTGAAATATTTGGTAGCTGAATCAACTTACAGTTTGCAAGGCATGGGGACAGGGTATACGTTGATTTAGTGAGAACATGAGATGAAGGGCATATCAAACCACCTGCCACAAACACCTGCAGGATCTGAGCTGATTGCTAAAAGTCCAGCATCTAGCTTTAGCTGTCTTTACGTTTCTTATACAACAGTGTCAAACACTGGTAGAAATGCCAAGAAACTAAATTCAGAAGAGGGATTCTACCTGTAGCATTCTTCTTGCCTTTGCTTTGATCGATGGAAAAATCTGCTTCTAAAACAAGTCTTCTAAAGAACGTGTATTCGTTTGATTATTGTGATATTGATTCTAGGGCAGCCAGATTACAGATGAGATGGAACAAAAATTGTGGAACTAATTTCAGACTTTATTTGCATGTGGCATGTAGAAACAGGAAGTGAGAAAATTCTTAAAACACCTGGGGTGGCTCCTCAAGACTGTGGACGAACACTAGCAGAGGTCACAGCCTTGAAGATTTTTAAGGTCCTGTCTACCTTTAAAATACTCTGATTACCACGGTATTTTACTATGATTACGATATGAGAGAAAGCAGCTTCCAACTGTTAAAAAGTGAAATTCGAGTGAGTACAATTCTGAAGATCTTAATTGGCTTCACTCAGCAGTGATTCATGAATGGGGCAGATCCTGTCTACCACAGAGAAAAGGGATCCAAAGGGCTGTACAAAACGATGAAAGGCCAAAGGTGACAGGACAAGGAAGTTGTTTCAGACAAGGTCACCTTCCCTCACTGGAGGGGTCGGTCAGGCGGATCACCTCACTGGTGTGGACCAGGTAATTCGAGACTCACTGGTTTAAGATTCCACTCCTGGGAGAGGCTGAAACTGTAGTTATGTATTAAGTCTCAGTTTGGTGATCTGAGCTAAGTACAAGGGACTCCATTTGGGGCCTGTCTCTTTTTATAAACAAAATAATAAACATTTATATTTGAAGATGTGAAGCATTTGAAAGCTTTAGTTGGGAAAAGAATAGTATTGAAATAATTAATAAAGACCAGATAAGGTCTAAACAAGTAATTAAGAGTTTTATACAGTATGTTATCTCGGAGACAGAAAGAAGCTGAGGTTTAAAATGCATAAGCTTGACCACCAGGCTCATCTACCTAACAGTACGACTCAGAACAAAAGAAGGTGAGGGTAGAAACTAAACTGAGCTTCTGTTCAGTTATCCTATATTGTTTCATTTCACCCGCACAATAACCTGTGAGGCAGATAATACCATTACACTTTACAGCCAAGAAGACCAACACCCAGAGAGATTAAAGACACCAAAGGTCACTAATGGTAAATCGTAAGGCACTCAAAGGCTACTGCTTGAACCCAATTTTAGGTTTTTTGCATCTCTGAAATCTAGCTCCTTCATTATCAAAAGGCAGGTGTATGATCTGAACTTTCCTCCACCTGAGGCGAGCAAAAGAACAATACTACTGATATTATAATCAAGACCCCCAAAGAGTTTTATCACAAAAATAAAAGTCAACGATTCGTATATATTGAAAAGCACTTTTTGAAAAAAGGGTCTGCAGAAAGAAAACCAGAACAACTTAGGAATCCAAACAGAAGATCTTCCCTGAGCCGTTTAGATTTCTACACTGGGTAGAGATCTCAGAGACCGCTTATCTCTAGCCCTTAATTTCACACCCAGAGAAAATGAAGCATACTGGTTAGGAACCAAGCTCCGGCTCTATGCTTCCAACTGCGAGCTCTTGCATCTCCAGGCCTCAGGCCTGGAGGGGTTATAAAAAGGGAGTGAGTCTAGCACCTACCTCACAGGGCATAGTGATGAGTACACGAGATAAGATACCTCAAAATTTTAACCCCATTATCTAGCATACAAAAGGTAATAAATAAATGACCGATACTACCATTATGACTTTTCAGGGACTCAAAAGGAGTAAATAATTTTCTGAGAAACTCTTCCCTAACACCACTCTATAGCACCCTGGAAACACAACTGAAAGCTGTGTAGCACTCAGACCCACGGCCAGGAGAAAAGTCATCGGGGCCATGTTCTTACCACTGGTAGGCTTCTTGGAGTCCCAGCCTGTAAAGCAAAACAACACAATTCTTTCAGAGAACGGCAATAAGATAAACATGCCAACCACCAAACATTTACTCTGGGCTGTGTGCAAAGTGCCTTATAAAGAAGGACACACCCAAATCTGTGCCATTAACACAAAGGACAGTTGAGAAGCTGAACTGTTATTGGGTGGTATGAAAGGCAGGTTAACTAACAGTTAAGTCAGCCAAGAGTCCAAGGTATTACCAAGTAATAAATGCTACAGAAAGTATGCTGCACAACCCCAAAGAAAGGGTTCATGTGAGGCGGAATTTATTGTCCTGTGACATAAGAAGACTACTACTACTACTACAGAAGGTTATCAAAAGGCACACATAGACAAGAGACGTACGGACACAATTAAATATTCCATAATATTAAAACAATACTATAGATTCTGAGGCTGCCTTCGCAACATGGTTGCAAGCTGGTTTTTGCCAATTTAAGAAATGTTAATAAAACTTTAAGCTGAGTACTCACTAAAATTAATTTCAGCCCTTTAAAAGAGTGTTTGGCACCACTGTGCAAGTCAAAAGCGATCAGGATTACAGAAAATTCAAATATACAAAAATATGAAAAACACGAACAGAAGTCACCGAGTCCCTGAGACAGGGAAACACACATATCCATTTCATTAGGAAAGATAAATTTGGATATTATCAGATATTCGGTAAACATTTAATGTTATGAGGAAAGGTTTCCTGAAGGAAGGAAGCAAGCAAAGAAAACAGACCAATTAATCTTTCAACAGAGGAGGTTTCTTGCCATGTGTGATTTTTATTGTGACTTAAAAAAACACTCCAGACAACCTTCAAATTCCTTCCATCTAAGGAGTTTTACCATCACTTCAATCCTATGATTTTCCCAGACTTCTTACCACTATAGTAAGAGTAAAGAGTAGCAGGCTAGCTGATAAAAGGGTCCTCGCACAACACATTTATCCCCTTCTTTTCTCTGGACCCGAACCCGATAGAGCAGCTCACGCGACTGGGATTACAAAACCAAGTTACCCAACAGATGCATAGGCTGGGATGGTGAAAGAGCATCAACTTTCAAAGTACTTCTCCATTAGGAAAAGAAGGCCTTACACACGGCTAGTTTAACAGGATGTTTTCAAACAATCATGACTTTTCCAGGTTACTATGAAACCTAGTATTTTCTGGAGAGAAGCATTAAGCCTTCACTATGGGAAAGTCACTTATTTATTTTTTTTCAAGTCTGGCACAGCAAAAGTGGAAACCATGGAAAATAGAGGTTTATGACCTTGGTTAGTTTAGGAAGTCATTGTGGTTTGCTGGCAGATCATGCATATGCAGAAGTGGTAGCTCGATTAAACATGATTCCTACTTCTCATCTCCAAAACCTTTTCTGTTTATAGAGTCATTTCTCAGGTCTCAAACAGTGAGTTAAAATAAAGTTCTTCAATTACCTACATCAAGATGCTGACAGAGTGAAAAACCCAAGGAAGGGAAAAGTGCTTATCCTAAATGCTAGCTTAGCAGATACTTCTAGCATCTTTCTTCCTCCATCTTTAGCTTTTCCCTGTTTAGAGCCTGTCTTTCCACCTCTGTAGGAGTCTGGCAGTCATAATTTAGAGTAAAATTAAAAAAACAAAAACATGGAGAAGAGAAACATGAAGAACAAACTTTAAGGAGGGAATTCTTCTTTCTTTTCTTTTCTGTCTTTTTAGGGCCGAATGCTTGGCACATGGAGGTTCCCAGGCTAGGGGGCTAATCACAGGTGCAGCTGCTGGCCTGCACCACAGCCACGGCAACGCCAGATCCGGGCTGCATCTTCTATCTATACTGCCTCCGCTTAGGGCAACACCAGATCCTTAACCCACTGAGCGAGGCCAGGGACGGCACCCACATCCTCACGGATACTAGTCGGGTTCTTAACCTGTTGAGCCATATGGGAACTCCATCCTTTTCTATTACTAACTTTTTGTTTCTTTTTTTTGTCTTTTTAGGGCCACATCTGTAGCATATGGAAGTTCCCAGGCCAGGGGTCGAATCAGAGCTGTAGCTGCTGGCCTAGACCACAGCCATAACCACAGATCCTTAACCCACTGAACGAGGCCAGGGATCAAACCCGTGGATACTAGCTGGGTTTGTTACCGCTCAGCCATGACGGGAACTCCTATCACTAACTTTGAAAAAAGTTATTTCCCTAGGGAGAGATGCATACAAATAACAGGCAAAATGCATTGAGTTTCACAGATCAGCTCTCGTCTTTCAGAGAGAGAATCTGAGAGGTTCAATAACAACATGTTGTTACTGAATCTGAGGCCCAGGCCTTTCAGGTGCTAAGACCTGGGCGCTGTGCTGTTCTCTGTTACTTTCCCACGACTGCCTTCGAGTGCTCCACCCCCGATTTCTGAATTTTGTTTCTTCTATACCTGGCCAACCGCTGCTCTAAGAAATGATACCGTTCCTCTCTGAGGCTTCCTCCAAAAAGTTCTCCAACTCCAGGAACCAGAAGATCAACAGCAGCAACCTAAAGAGGAAAAAAGACATAAACAACACTCCTTTCTCAGGGTATTCCAGTAAGTGTCAGCTTCTCAAGCAAGTAGAACTTTTAACATGTGGACAACGGGCTGTTTAACTGCTTACCAGAATCTTATGGTACCAACTCACGTTCCCTGTTTCAAACCCATATGTTTAATATAATCTTTAGACTACAAAATGCAGGTGGACAATTACCTCTCCCCTCTGGCACCATGTATGTGGTGTACTTACCGAAATGTTTTCTGCACGAATACGATGCACATGTTACTTACGAGAGAAGGATCAAGATGGTGGAGGAGCAAGGCACCACTCTCACCTTCCACCGCACACATCACAAACAGACATCCACACGTGCACGGCACCTCTTCTAAACGCTGGCAGCAGAACTTAAGCCTCCCCAAAGGGCAAGAAACCCTACCCATAACTGGGCAGAACAAAAGAGAAAGAGGGGGAGAGAGAGAGAGAGAAAAGGAATCGGCGGGACTAGCACTCCTGAAGAGGGAGCTGTGAAAGGGAAAAGGAACCCACACCCTGGGAAGCCACCTAACTGATGGGGAGATCAGCCAGAGGGGCCTCAAAGTCGCCGAGAAAAGTGCAGCAGCTGGACTGAGGAGGGCAAAGCAGAGTAAGAGCTGCCCAGACCATCTGCACCACTGGGCTGGACACCACAGCCTGAGATGCTCGGGTGGTGGCTGGGCACGGAGACTCAGGCTCCAGAGGTCAGTCCCAGGGAGAGGACTGGGGCCGACTGTGGGGGGACAGCCTGAGGGGCCAGGGAGCGGTGCGCCATGAGCTGGGGAGCAGAGCACCACAGCCGAGGGAACCAAGGAGGAGGTCTGGGCCCACAGGAGAAGCAAGGTGCCACTGGTGGGGAGGGTGAGAGGAGGAGGGGCGGACCGCCATAGGACTCTCTTTCCCTGCGTACCATCAGACTCAAAGGGCAGGGCGCCTATGGCACAGGCTATGGGTATCGAAAGGCTACTTGCTTGGTCTATGGGTGGCCAGGCTCGTCTTGTGTGGGGTAAAGGCAGTGGGAGGCTAAGTGCGACAAGGTGCCTCTTGCGTGATCTGCAGACAATGGGGACAAACCACAGCAGTCATCTCAGAAACCAGAGGGGGGCGGGGCCCGCCACCACTAGGGGTCTGTGACCAGGCTCCACCTGCGGCCCTAGTCACCTCAGAGGTCGGCCAAAAGAGAAGGCAGTGCAACCAAGCACCATCTGTTGGTGCTCTCACTTCCCTGGGAACACACCCATGTTGCTGCTGCCACTGCCAAATGCTTCGGGCAGTGCCCACACATGCTTGATCACTGTCACTTCCTAGGACACTACAACGAGGGGCAGCCCGTGCAGTACCTCCTGTGTGGTCTATAGATGGCGGGGGCAATCCGCCACAGTCATCTCTGGCTCCAGAAGAGGGCGTGGCCCGCCACCACTAGGGGGTCCATGCATAGGCACCACCTGCAGCCCCAATCACCTCAGAGGGCACCACAGAGGAGGGCACTGTGACCAAACACCACCCGCTGTTGCTCTCACCCCCTTGGGAACTCACATGCCCTGCCACTACCACTGCCAAATGCTCCAGGCACTGCTTCAATCTGCCTGAGGCTCATTACCACTTCCCAGGGCCCTGCAACTAGGAGTAGCCTGTGCCACCTACCTGCAGGTCCTTGCTCTGTCAAGAGCCCAGCAACCAGGCACTGACTACCAGCCCCACACACTGCCTCGTTCTCTCTGGAAACACACTCACCACCCTGGGGATAACAGCCTGCTCACACCAGAGAAAGAGATGGCAAATATCCAAACTCCAAAGACAAAAAATAAATAGTTAATTCCCCACAAAATACAAAGGGGGTGCTCTTGCACAGAAACAGCCCTCCAAGACTACAGTAGTTGGTTTCCCTAAACTCACAGAAAAAGAAAAACATAAACAAAATCTATTTCCAGTTAAAAGAACAGGAGAATTTGCCTGAAGCAGCAAACAATGAAACAGGACTCTGAAGCCTAGCAGACACTGAGTTCAAAAGGCAGAGGGTGAATATGAAGGAATTAACAACAGATATAAACAATAATGCAGATTACTTTAGAAAGGAACTAGAAAATACAAGGAGGAACCAAGAAAAATAAGAAAATTCATTTGCAGAGACACAACCTGAGTTAAAGGCACTAAAGAGCATAATGAATAATGAAGAGAAACAAATTACTGACTTGGAAGATAAAATAATGTAAATCACCCAATCAGGACAGCAGACAGAAAACCAAATTAAAAAAAAACAAACACAAAAGCAATATAAAAGATCTATGGGATAATACATAAAGTGGGTCTATCTACACATAATAGGAATTCCAGAAGAAGAAAAAGAAAAAGGGGTTTGAAAATATATTTGAAGAAATTATGGCTGAAAACTTTCCAAATCTAAAGGAAACAGATAACAAGATGCAGGAAGCACAGGGGGCCCCAAACAAGTTGAAACCGAAGAGGCCCACACCAAGACATGTATTATAATAAAAATGGCAAAAGTTAAAGACAGGATTCTAAAAGCAGCAAGAGAAAAACAAAGCACTAATTATAAGGAAACCCCCCCAAAGGCTATCAGCTGATTTCTCTACAGAAACACTGCACGCCAGAAGAGAGTGGCAAGATATATTCAAATTCTAAAAGGGAAAAATTTGCAGCCTAGAATGCTCTAACCAGCAAGAATATCACTTAAAAATAGGAGAAATTAAGAATTTCTCCAACAAACAAAAACTAAAAGAGTACACCATTACTAAACCCATTCTAAAAGAAATACTGAAAGGGCTCCTCTAAATAAAAATTAAGTAAGAAGAAATACCATGGAGGAAATCACAATTGGAAGGCAATCCAACTTAAATAAGCCAGTTTACAGATCTAAAAGGAAAAAAAAAATCTATTGTAAAAGTGACGAAAAACACAAGGAACAGAAAAAGGAAAAATATAAACATGGTAAAAAAGGACTTCAAAATCATAGAATGTGGGGAAGGAAAGTAAGAAAATCTAGACTCTTTTTTTTTTTTTTTTAAGAATGTGTTTGAGCCTATATGACTATCAGGCTAAAGCAAGCAGATATAGGAAGGGGTTAATATACTTGAAAAACAGGGCAACCACAAGTCAAATCCAAACACTGCATTCACAAAAAATTAAAAGAACAGGACACAAGCATAAATAAAAGGAAATCATCCAACCAAAAAAAGGAAGGAACAAAGGAGAAACAGAATCAACTGGAAAACGAGGTTTAAAAATGGCAATAAAAACACATTTATCAATGATTACCTTAAATGTCAATGGACTGAATGCGCCAATCAAAAGACAAAGAGTGGCAGACTGATTAAAAAAAAAAAACCAAAAGCCTATAATATGCTGCCTGCAAGAGACTCGCCTTAGGGCAAAGGACACATAGAAATTGAAAGGGAGGGTCTGGGAAAAGATATTTCACATGGCTGGAAAAGACAGGAAAGCAGGAGTTGCAATACTCCTATCAGACAAAAGAGACTTTAAAACAAAGCCCATAAAGAGAGACAAGGAAGGACGCTATTTAATGATAAAAGGATCCATCCAGGAATAGGATATTACACTTGTCATTATACATGTCCCTAATACAGGAGTACCCAAATACATACAACAGACACAGACATAAAGGAGAAGCTGATGGGACTACAGTAACAGTAGATTTTAACACCCCACTCACATCAGCGGACAGATCCTCTAGACAGAAAATCACTAAGGCAACAGCGATCCCAAATGACATAAGAGAAAAGTTAGACTTCACTGATATTTTCAGGACATTACATCCAAAAAAATAAAAATATACATTCTTTTCACCAAACATTCAGAGAAGAACTCATACCCATCCTTCTTAAACTTTTCCAAAAGTCTGAAGGAACACTCCCAGAGACATTCTCTGAATCCACTATCCCCCAATACTATAACCAAGCAAAGATATTACCAAAAAAGAAAATTATAGGCCAATATCTTTGATGAATATAGACGCAAAAATTCTCAACAAAATTTTAGCCAACCGAATCCAACAACATATAAAAAAGATCACACACCATGACCAAGTGGAATCCATCCTAGGTTCACAAGGATGGTTCAACATATGCAAATTAATTAACATCAAACACCACATTCACAAAAGAAAAGTCAAAAACCACATGATCATCTCAATAGATGCAGAAAAAGTGGAGTTTCTGTTGGGGCACAGTGGAATCGAATCCGATTATGAACCATGAGGTTGCAGGTTCGATCCCTGGCCTCATGAAATGGGTTAAGGATCTGGTGTTGCTGTGAGCTGTGGAATAGGTCACAGACGTGGCTTAGATCCTGCGTGGCTGTGGCTGTGGTGTAAGCTGGCAGCTATAGTCCAATTCATCGACCCCATAGCCTGCAACCCTCCAAATGCCGTGGGTGCTGCCCTTAAAAAAAAAAAAAAATGTAGAAAGGCATTTGACAAAGTCCAACATCCATTCATGATAAAAACTTAGCAAAGTGGGTACAGAAGGAACATAACATAATAAAAGCCATTTATGACAAACCTGCAGAAAATATAATATTCAATGGAGAAAAGCTGAAAGCCTTCCCACTAAAATCTGGAACAAGACAAGGATCCACTCTCATCACTTTTATTCACCATAGTATTCTTAGCCACAGCAATCAGACAAACAAAACAAATAAAAGGTATCCAAACTCGAAGAGAAGAGGTAAAACTAAAGGTATCCAAACTCGAAGAGAAGAGGTAAAACTGTCACTGTATGCAGAGTTGACATGACACTATATAGAGAAACCCCTAAGGGCTCCACACAAAATCTACTTGAACAGATCCAATGAATTAAGCAAAGTAGCAGGATACAAGATTAACATTCAGAAATTGGTTCCATTTCTGTATACTAACAATGAATTATTAGAAAAGGAATATAAAAATACAGTACCTTTTAAAATCACACCCCATGGAGTTCGCTTATGGGTTCAATCCCTGGCCTCCCTCCGTGGGTTAAGGATCTGGTGTTGCTGTGAACTGTGGTGTAGGTCATTGCTGTGGCTATGAGTAGGGTGGCAGTTGTAGCTCTGATTAGACCCCTAGCCTAGGGAGCTCCACAGGCCATGGGTGTGGCCCAATAAAGCAAACAAAACAAAACAAAACAAATTTGCACCCCCAAAAGCTAAATACCTAGGAATAAATCTGACCAAGGAGGTAAAAGACTTTTATGCTGAGAACTATAAAACATTAACCATGGAAATTAAAGAGGACTCAAAGAAATGGAAAGATACTCCATGCTCCTGGGTTGAAAGAGTTAATATTGTAAAAATGGCCATACTACCCAAAGCAATCTACAGATTCAATCCCTATCAAATTACCCATGACTTTTTTTTTTTTTGGTCTTTTTAGGGCCGCACTCGCTGCACATGGAGGTTCCCAGGCTAGGGGTCTAATCAGAGCTACAGCTGCCAGCCTACACCACAGCCACAGCAACGCCGGGATCCTTGACCCACTGATCGAGTCAGGGATGGAATCTGCAATGGGATTCCACCCATGACATTTCTCACAGAACTAGAACAAACAATCCAAAAATTTATATGGAACCACAAAAGACCCAGAATTGCCAAAGCAATCCTGAGGAACAAAAACCAAGCAGGAGGCATAACTCTCCCAGACTTCAGGCAATATTACAAAACCACAGTCATCAAAACAGTGTCATATGGGTACCAAAACAGACATACAAACCAATGGAACAGAATAGAGAACCCAGAAATAAACCTAGACAACTACAGTCAATTAATCTTTGACAGAGGAGGCAAGGATATAAAATGGGAAAAAGAGAGTCTTTTCGGCAAATGGTGCTGGGAAACCTGGATAGGCGCATGAAAATCAATGAAACTCACACCATGCACAAAAATAACCTCAAAATGGCTTAAAGACGTAACAGTAAGACAAGGCACCATCAAACTCCTAGAAGAGAACACAGGCAAAACATTCTCTGACATCAACCTTACAAATGTTTTCTCAGGTCAGCCTCCCAAGGCAACAGAAATAAAAGCAAAAATAAACCAAAGGGACCTAATGAAACTGACAAGCTTTTGCAAAGCAAAGGAGATCATAAAAGAAAACAAAAAGACAACTTCCAGAATGTGAGAAAATAGTTTCAAATGATGCAAATGACAAGGGCTTAATCTCTAAAATACACAAAGTATACAACTCAACAGCTAACAACCAATTGAAAAATGGGCAAAATACCTGAATAGCCATTTCTCCAAAGAAGATACAGAAATGGCCAATAAGCACATGAAAAAACGTTCAACATCACTGATTATTAGAGAAATGAAAATCCAAATTACTATGAGGTACCACCTCACACCTGTCAGAATGGCCATCATTAACAAGTCCACAAATAACAAATGATGGAGAGGGTGTGGAGAAAAGGGAACCTTCCTACACTGTTGGTGGGAATGCAAACTGGTACAACCACCATGGAAAACAGTATGGAGGTACCTCAAAACACTAAATACAGAACTACCGTATGATCTAGTGACCCCACTCCCGCACATATATCCAGACAAAACTTTCACTGAAAAAGATATATGCACCTGTATGTTCACTGCAGCACTATTCACAATAGCCAAGACATGGAAACAACCTAAATGTCCATCGACAGGTGAACAGATTAAGAAGATGTGGTATATATATATATATATATATGCAATGGAATACTTCTCAGCCATAAAAAAGAATAACGCCATTTGTGGCAACATGGATGGAACGAGAGACTCTCATACTAAGCGGAGTAAGTCAGAAAGAGAAAGACAAATACCATATGATATCACTTATATCTGGAATCCAATATACAGCACAAAGGAACCCATCCATAGCAAAGAAACTCATGATCATGGAAAACAGACTTGTGGCTGCCCAGGGGGAGGGGGAAGGTGGGATGCACTGGGAGTCTGCAGTTAACAGCTGCAAACTATTGCATTTGGGATGGATAAGCATTGAGATCCTGCCATATAGCACAGGGAACTCTATCCAGTCACTTGTGATGGAACATGATGGAGGATAATGGGAGAAAAAGAATATATATATACATGTATGACTGGGTCATTTTGCTGCACAGTAGAAATTGACAGAACACTGTATACCAACTACAATGGAGAAAATAAAAATCATAAAATCAAGCAAAGGTTAATGACAAAAAAATGTAGAAAGTGTCATAAAAATATGAAAGTATTAAAAACCACCTATCACTATGCTGAAGTAATTACATGCTGGGATATTTTCTTGCAGTTTTCTTTTTTTTATTACATGCTTAAAGAATATAGCAGGAGTCAAATTCCATATAAAACTTACCATTCATTTTTTTTTTTTTGGTCTTTTTGCCATTTCCTGGGCCGCTCCCGTGGCATATGGAGGTTCCCAGGCTTGGGGTCTAATCGGAGCTGTAGCCACCAGCCTACGCCAGAGCCACAGTAACGCGGGATCCGAGCCACATATGCAACCTACACCACAGCTCACGGCAATGCCGGATCGTTAACCCACTGAGCAAGGGCAGGGACCGAACCCACAACCTCATGGTTCCCAGTCGGATTCGTTAACCACTGAACCACAACGGGAACTCCCTGTTTGTTTTTTTTGAGAGTTAAATTCTACTCAGGGTGAAATTAGGACTTAAGCCCAGGAGATAGAATCTCAGGTAGCCCTGAGAAACTGCTCCAAGGGGGGGTGAGGGAGGAGCTAGGATATATAGGAGTTTTTGCAACAAAGGGCAGGGAGCAGGAACAAGAGGCATGGGCTCACGGAAATCATTTCTTTGATATACACATCAGCAATGGGGACAGTGTTCTGAATTTTCATAGCCTACAGAACTCAAGGGCTCTCGCATTCGGAGGTGACTGCATTTACAGTATATATGCCTTTATTGGTGAGTCATGTCATTTGTGGCATTTTTGTTTCTAGTTGTGGCTTTTCTGCTTAGAGAAGTTCCCTTAGTATCTGTTGTAAAGCTGGCTTAGGGTTGCTGAATTCTCTTAGCTTTAGCTTATCTGTAAAGCTTTCTATTTCTTCTTCAAATCTGAATGAGAGCCTCGCTGGGTAAAGTAATCCTGGTTGGAGGTTTTTTCTTTCATGACTTTAAGTACATTGTGCCACTCACTCCTGGCCTGCAGAGTTTCTGCTGAAAAATCAGCTGATAACCTTATTGAGGCTCCCTCGCATGTTATTTCTTTTCCCTAGCCGCTTTCAATATTTTCTCTGTCTTTAATTTTGGTCAGTTTGATTAATGTGTGTCTCGGGGTGTTCCTCTTTGGGTTTATTTTATATGGTGCTCCTTGTGCTTCCTGGATTTGAGTGAGTGGTTCCTTTCCCATGTTTGGGAAGTCTTTGGCTATTATATCTTGGAATATTTTTTTCCGTCCCTTTCTTTTTCTGGCACCTTTATAATATGGGTGTTGGTGCGTTTTAACATTGTCCCAGAGTTCTCTGAGACTCTTCATTTCTTTTCAATCTTTTTTCTCTTTTTTGTTCTATATCAGTGATTCCCACTAGCCTGTCCTCCACCTCACTTATTTGTTGTTCTGCCTCCTGTATGCTGCTCTTGGTTGCTTCTAATGAATTTTTTATTTCAGTTACTGTATTCTTCATCTCTGCTTGCTTAAGTTTTAAATCTTCTATCTCTTTCCTCATTGTTTCCTCTAAGTTATCAGTCTTTGCCTCCAGTTTATTCCCAATGTCTTGCATCATCTTTAGCATCATCAACCTAAAGTCTTTTTCCTGGAGGCTGAAAATCTCCAGATCACTTAGCTGTTTTTCTGGGTTTTCTTTCTCCCTTATCTGAGTTATAGTTCTCTGCTTTTTCATTTTTATAGGTTTTTGGTATGGTGTCCTTTTTACAGATAATAGGGTTACAGCCTCTCTTACTTCTGGTGTCTGTCCCCCTTGTGGCTGAAGTTGGTAGGGGGCTTGCTATTGGTGTCCTGATGGGAGGGACTGGTGCCTACCCACTGGTAGGTGGAGCTGATTCCCACCCCTCTGGTGGGTGGTGCTTTGTCTCTGAGTGAGATTAGAGGTGGCTGTGTGCCTGGAGGTTCTTCAGGCAGCCTGTTCACTGATGGATGTGGCTGTGATCCCACCTGGATTATTGTTTGACCTGGGGCTTCTCAGCCCTGATGGGTGGGGCCAGATTTTCCCAAAATGGCCACCTCCAGAGAAACACATGCTGATGAATATTTCCAAGAGCTTTGCTTCCAATGTCCTTTCCCCACAACAAGCCACAGTCACCCCGTTTTCCCAGGAGGCCCTCCAAGAACTGTGGTCAGGTCTGACCCAGATTCCTATGGAGACTTTGCTCTGCCCTGGGACCCAGTGCACATGAAAGCCCATGTGTGCCTTTTAAGAACTGGGTCTCCGTTTCCCCCAGTCCCATGGAGCTCCTGCACACAAGCCCCACTGGCCTTCAATGTCAGATGCTCTGGGGGCTCTCTTTCCCAGTGCCAGATGTCCAGGCGTGGGGACTTGACATGGGGCTCAGAACTCTCACTTCTGTAGGTGAGTCTCTGTGATACAAATACTTTCCAGTCTGTGGGCTTCCCACCCAGGAGGTATGGGGTTGCTTATATCATGTTATTGCCCCTCCTACCTCTTGATGTGGCCTCCTTTTTGTCTTCTGCAGCAGGATATCTCTTTCAAAGTTTCCAGTCCATTTGGCTGAAGGTTGTTCAGCATTTGGTTGTAATTTTGTTGTTTTCATGAGAGAAGTTGAGCTCTAGTCCTTCTATTCCGACATCTTTTTTTTTTTTTGCTATTTCTTTCGGCCGCTCCCGCAGCATGTGGAGGTTCCCAGGCTAGGGGTCGAATCGGAGCTGTAGCCGCCGGCCTACGCCAGAGCCACAGCAACGCAGGATCCGAGCCGCGTCTGCAACCTACACCACAGCTCACAGCAACGCCGGATCATTAACCCACTGAGCAAGGGCAGGGACCGAACCCGCAACCTCATGGTTCCTAGTCGGATTCGTTAACCACTGCGCCACGACGGGAACTCCTATTCTGACATCTTAATCTTGTCTCCTCTACCATCTAATTGTTAGCTAGCATTATGCAATAAATATTTTTCCTATGTCAGTAAAAATACTCTGCACCTTCATGTTTTAATAGCTGCACAGCCTGTTGTTTAGAAGTATCATATTTTATTTAACTGCTTTCCTTTTGTTGAATATCTGGGGTTGTGTGTGTCTCTTTTATAAATAAGATGACAATGAAATGTTTTCAAATTTGAACTATTTTTAGGACACATATGTTCTGGTTATTGTTCATTATATTATTATTCTAAGAAGTACAAATTAAAACACTATTAATTATCCATTAAACATTATCCACTACCATTATTCATTACATTACTCTATTATTCAAAGAAGTACAAATTAAAACAAAGAGACACCACTTTGGAGTTAAACAACATCAGTAACATGGGTTTGAGAAGGCATAAACCAATCCTCTCATACATTTGACACAACCCTTCTGATCAGCAATTTGGCAAAAGATAATGAAAAGCTCTAAAAATGCAATATGCTTTGACTCAGTAAAGGCAGCTCCAGGAACTAGTTCTGACAAAATAATCAGAAAGGCAAAAAAAAAAAAAAAAAAGTCACCCCAGAGGATGTTTACTATAGCAGTGCTTATACCAACAAGGTTCAAGTGTACCTCAGGGGGAGACCACTAGATACATTGTAGACACAGACAGAAAACAGACCAACAGCTACACAATGAGATGTTAACTGTGTTGTGTGTTGCTATGATTTCTTGTGTTTGTATTTCCTTATTTTCTACAATAAAGATATGCTACACTTTTGCAATAAAACAACAAAAATATTTAAACAGAGGAAACAGTAGCTTATTTTAATTTGTATCTCTTCATCTACTAGTAATACTTACTTTTTGGAAATGTTTATTTGCTGTCTATATTATCTATATTTGTGACTTGGTGATTCTTTCTTGGGGGAGGTCATGGTGGGAGGGATGTGGAGACAGTTTTAAGGACAAGAATCTGAAAGCAATGGAGTTCCTGTCATGGCGCAGTGGAAATGAATCCGACTAGGAACCATGAGGTTATAGGTTTGATCCCTGGCCTTGCTCAGTGGGTTAAGGATCTGGTGTTGCCGTGAGCTGTGGTGTAAGTCGCAGATGCAGCCCATGTCCTGAGTTGCTGTAGCTGTGGCGTAGGCCGGCGGCTACAGCTCTGATTAGATCCCTAGCCTGGGAACTTCCACATGCTGCAGGAGCGGCCCTAGAAAAGCCAAAAGCCAAAAAAAAAAAAAAAAAAGAATCTGAAGACACAAAACTAACAAAGATTTAATGCAATTAATGAAAAATTACGAATCCATAAAACACATTGAATGTTTTAAATTAAATATTTAATCTTTAAATATCACATTATAAACTCTTAAACTTTGCCTTACTTATTAAGTTGTTCTGTTTTTTTGTTTCCTTTTTTCTTTTTTTTCGCTTTTTAGGGCTGCACTGGCGGCATATGGAGGCTCTGGCTAGGGGTTGAAATAGGAGCTGTAGCTGCTGGCCTATGCCACAGGCACTGCAAGGTAGGATCCCAGCCGTGTCTGTGACCTACACCAGAGCTCATAGCAACGCTGGATCCTTAACCCATGGAGTGAGGCCAGGGATCGAAGCTATGTCCTCATGCATGCTAGTCAGATTAGTTAACCACTAAGCCATGATAGGAATTCTTAGTTTATAAATAGCTGATATAAATAAAGAATGTAGTAATGTAAGAACGTGTGCGGAGAGCTATATAGTCCTCATTATTATCATTAAAGAGACAACATTAGACATGATTTTTATCACTCGGCTGAATCAGAGTGAGAGCAGAGAGAAATTCACTAAGGGTTTCTACTTCTACTGCATCTCCTACCACTCAGTAAGCTGGTGAGCAGAAAGGGTACAAAAAGTCTTTTTCACTCTACCACTGCCGGTTGACTACATGTTAGTAATTCTTCTAAGAACTTGGAGGACCTACGATGGACAGGCAAGTATTTTAGAATGTGGATTTGGTGCCTCAGGACAGCAGGTACTGAAACAAAAGGCTTTGGACAGGTGGATAAGAGAGCTCTGTTAATGTCATGAGGACATTCTCATGGGCTGTACAATTAAAAGAGCTGGACTCCGACCAGGACCCTGTAGTTACCGCTTCTATTCTCAGAGAATGGAGACAGGTCAAGGGAGTATTTATGGCCACAAAAGGAATGATATCATAGTTCCTAGAATCCAGCTTTTAAACATGGATAAGACATGCTAGGAGCTGAGAGACACATGATGAAAAATTTGTTCTTCATGTTAATCCAGAGTTTTAAATTTAGAATTATAGGCAATCAGGGTTGGAAAAGAACAGACAACCAAGTGGCTCTCTGGCCTTCACTTCAAAATATTTAAGCAAATATTTATCAAATATTTACTGTGCTTACATTAATTAAATGTTTACTAATATATACTATATTAACATTAATAAACTTAATACATATTTAATAAACAATATACTTAAGACTGGGAACCACTAGCCCTGAAATAAAGCATTCCATCCCTGGGTAGCTCGGAGTTCTCTTGTGGTGACGAGGGTTCAGGATCTGGTGTTGTCACTGAAGCAGCTGGGGTCTAGCAAACTGGGTTAAGGATCCACTGTTGTCAGTGCAACAGCTGGGGTCACTGCTGTGACAATGGGCTTGATCTCTGGTCTAAAAACTTTCACATGACATGGCATGGCCAAAAAAAAAAAAAAAAAAATCCCCATGTAGCTCTATTAGACAGAATAGGTATATCCAAAATCTATCATTTCCGAGGTTTTGAAGGAGGAGCAATTTTAAGCTACGAAGGTGTACAGAATTTGACTGTATGGCAAGCGCATGCAAAATTTTAAGAGCCAGAACTAAAAAAGCTCACCGCCTTAAAAGAAAAAGAATCGGCTATTCTGGAAGAAGAGGAAGTATGTAGTCTAGCTGAGGCTCGTGGAGGGGGAGGGTTTGAAGCAAGCCTTGATGCATCAAATAAGACCCATTTCTTGCTTGGTCTTGTGGCTAATAAAACTAAAACAAGCAAAACACCTTTTGGGATCTTGACACTTTTTTGCAGGTCTAAATTATGTTAATTTTGGACCTTCTTTTTTAAAATGCTATTCTTAGAAGATTCATATTTATCTCTGATTACGAACCTCCTTTAATATTCGATTTTCCTGGAGAATTCACTGTGCAGCATGTTAGTTTTAGACCTTTGGGTGAGGTTTTTATTTATCCGGAATATCTGCAGCTACACAGTCACAACTGTGGAACTGGAAGCTTATAAACCTTCTGACTCTCACCTTCACAATCTTACAGCATAGTATGACATCTACATTGTTCTTTCCTGGATTTCTTTCGAATCTGTCTTCCTAATAACCAAGGTACCTAACTGGTTAAGCCCAACTATTTCCACACTGCTATTCTAAAATGAATGTGGTAGCTGGTGTACTAGTCAGGAAAGGTTAGGTTATGGTAATAAACAAGCCCAGAAGCTTGCAATAGGGTTTCTCAATCTCAGGATTAGTGATATTTTTGGCTAGATAATTCTCTGTTGTGCGAACTTGTCCTGTGTACTGTGGGATATGCAACAGCTTACCTGGCTTCTACCTCCTAACAGTTACCCTACCCTGGTTGTGACGGCCAAAGATGTCTCCAGACATTCCCGAGCGTCTGCAGGGTGTGGGTAAGGGGGAGCCAAATAACCCCTGACTGAGAACCACTGGTTTAAAACAATGAACTGGCTTTTGAAAACTTGGCTGCATGTTCATCCTGGCTTGAAAATGATAAAAGATTCTGAGGTATTGCTGATAATTGCTTATGGCTGAAGGAAAAAAGAGAAGGAAAAGATTTGTCTACAAGAAATACATGTAGGTCATACCGGCCCACAATTCTTTGGCCAACGCAAGCCACATGCAAGTCACCAAGCTCATGTCAACAGGGCAGGGAAGTGAATTCACCCCCTTCCGCAAGGGAGGAGGGGCAAACACTTACCAACAATAAAACAGTTTACCAGGCGCCTTCTCCCCTCGCCTTCTTGGACTCTTCCACTACCACTCTCCCAACCAATCCCTCCTTGTTCGTAAGAACTAAGGTCAGAATAACAGTCCCCCTATTCTCCTCCTCTGTACTCTGGGAACGGAACTTATGAGTAGGAAAGAACTCACCAAAATAGTCTATTTTAGATGAATAATAATGTTAGAAGATAAAGTCCCACATGACTCCTGATCTTGTGACATATGGAGGAAGACACCATCATGGACGTCCCTTCTCTGCCTGGATGGTCTGAAGATTCACACTCTCGGCAGGGGAATGTCCTGTATGTCTTCCTGACCTGGAGGGTAAAGGCGCTTCCCGTCTTAGGAGGGTGCGCCTTTTAAGTCCGCCCTTCTCGTCCACCTCAGCCCTGTGCTGCGGCCACTGGGTACGATTTCTTTTTCATCAAGCACAGGTTTATCTCTTCGTGAAGAAAGACCTCCGAAGGCCTTCTTCTCCTCTCTTCCTGCTTATAACCTTCTCTCCTCTTTTACGCTATGTTTCCCTTCAATGATATCAGATTTGTATATGTCCTACTTTCCTTTTATGATGACATCCTTTAACCTAGCTAGAGATTCTGCAGCATTTTCTTGCGACATGCTACAGCTGATGCCGCGATCCCTGAAGATCACCACAACAAGCACCTCAATTTCCACACCTCTTCGTTAAGGTGCAGAGTCCACATGGGTTCTTCTGTCCTGTGCCTCCCCCTGGTAAACCATGAGAATCTGCCTCTTTCTTCAGGGCTCTAGGGGAAGTAAAAGGCACATACGGGTATAACAAAGAGCACAACATAAGGGAGGACTCACACAAATTTCTCAAGAAGTAATGAGGAAACCTTCGTTGCATGTTTGCAAAGTGACAGGTGGTTACGGGGTTAGAGGACAGACAGGTGGGACCCAAGCAAGTTGCCTAGATCGTTGGCAGGTGATTCGTTTGCCTTTATAGGCTGGCAGGTCTGTGTTTACGGGCGTCTAAAGCTGGCTTAAAGAGCCAGGGGCTGAGCAACCCTGCCCCTTGATTAGGAAGTTAGAATTCATAAGCTGTGTAGGGAAAGGTCCTCTTAATTCAAAGCTGACTAAACCTGAGCACTTCTGTAGCTAAAATCACCAGCGTTTTGCACATCTTTGGGAGATTTGAAATAGTGGAAGGACTTTGGCTTGGCTTTCCTTTCGCTTTCCTACACAGCCCTCAATGAAGGCTACAAGACTCTCTCTCTCTTTTGTTTTTTTAGGGCTGCGTCCTCAGCATATGGCAATTCCCAGGCCAGGGGCTGAATCCAGAGCTTTAGCTGCCAGCTTACGCCACAGCCACAGCCATGCCAGATCCGAGCCGGGTATGTGACCTGCAGCTAATGGCAACACTGGATCCTTAACTCACCGAGCAAGGCCAGGGATCAAACCCACATCCTCATGGATACTAGCTCGGTGAGTCACCGCTGAGCCACAACGGGAACTCTCAAAGGCTACAAATATCTTTACTATGCCCTTCACCAACTTCCTCAGTCTTAAAACTTCCTCCACCTTGGGCACACCTCCTAGTGGAGAACGCTGCCTGGCACATCTTCCTCCACTGTGTGTGAGCTGTGATTTTGTTTAAGTCACACGGCTGCAGCAGCATGCTGTCTAGAAATAGTGTATGCTGGTATTTAAGCTGAACGGCCCTGATGACACTCCCTTTTGACTCTTCTTCCTCTTGATTCCAATCAATATACTGAAAACTCAGCCCCTGAATTAAAAAGCAAGCAAGCTAGATAGGAAGAAGGCCTCTAATACAGTACCTTTTCTATGCTAATTTCAGAGAGGGGAAAAACTTAATGTCCCTTCCTCCACTCTCTTCCCACCTAAGTATTTTTAAATATTGACGAATAACACAAACTAAATACCTCTCTACTCAGTTTCTCACAGGCTGCTATTAACAAGAGAGCAGCATTACAAACTATTATCAAAAGAAGAAACCACAACCATAGGAAATACATCCGTGGTTTAAGTCTCTATGAAGTTTTGCTCCAACTGTTGACACAGACAGTATCTGGCCCCTAAAAACAGTGAGGTGCAGTTAGGAAAGAGAGCCTTCCAGATGCGACAGTGTGGAGATGCAGATAGGCTGCAAGGTAGCAAGGATTGAAAACGGCCTTTGGATGGTAAAATGGCTAATCTGGGAGTATTTTAGGTGCACTGTGAAATGCACACTTTCAATCTTGACATTAACTCCCAGGTTAGTCATTACTCCTACACATGGACAAAACTGGAAATTTCCTTCATCATTATTTTTGTTGGTTTGAGACTCAAGTTATTTTGATGTAGGTTGCTTAATTAGGTACAGCCCAGGGAAATTCATTAGTTATCCACTGGTTGAGAATTTTTCCTTCCCAGGTGACCACACAATATGCACTTTACTGAGTACCCACTAATGCTTAAATTTTATGATTTACTAGGTAATGCTAATACAATTTTAAAAATTAGAGCACTACTTGGTGATCTTGGCATCTAAACAGGCATCGTCGGGCAGTCAACTTTTCCTCATCACACATGGCGGAATGGAATGAATAGATATTCTTCTCTAGGGTAAAGCCAATATTCTAGGTGAATATTTGCCACCTGCCTTTGGAGGACTTACTCAGGACCCAAATTCAGGGGCATGGGGCATTCTGCGTGTTTGTTTAGATTCATTTTACTTAGGCCCATGATCTCCTTCAAATGATCGCATATGTTTGATAATCTGAAAGTTATTCTTACATAGCCAAATGAAGAAAAACTTAGGGTATCTGAAGTCAGAATTTTAGAGGTGGTTAGTATGTTACAGGTCATCTAATCCAATTCTATGAATTTATGGAGGGAGAAACTGAGGCTCTCAGATTGGGGAGACTTGCCTAAGGCCACACAAATAACTAGTAAGACAGCTGGACTTCAAAGCCAGCGCTAGTAACTTCTTAGTCCAGTGTACTTTTTATTATAACATAGTATGTATGTATGCTTGTATGTATTTATTTTATAACTGCATGTGTGGCATATGGAAGTTCCAAGACTAGGGGTTGAAATGGAGCTTAAGCTGGGACCTGTGCCACAGCCACGGTAATATTGGATTTGAGCTGCAGCTTGCACCAACGCTAGATCCTTAACCCACTGAGCAAATCCTGGGATTGAACCCACATCCTCATAGAGACCAGGTTTTTAACCCACTAAACCACAATGGGAACTCCTGCACATCTTTATTATTATTATTTTTCCAGAGGGGGTGAGGAGAAGAAAGAAAGGAAAAGAAACCAGAAATGTAAAAATACACAATTTTAGTATTCACTACCTCTGGCCAAAGGTTATAAGCATAGGTTAAACATTTCCCTACACTTCTCTTGATTTTCTAGCAAAAGCAACTGTGAAACAAAACCGTTTCAATTTTATTTTACATTGCACTGCACCCTCTGCAACCCTACTCAAAACCTGTTACTGTGCCCCTACTAAAAGAAACACAGAATGTAGTTAGCTGACCCAAAGCCTGCTCATTCACCACTGCAAAAAAGTAAAGTACAGAATCAACATGGCAGAGTAGAAGGCCTTGAACTCACCTTCTCTCATAAAAGCAACAAGACTACGATCAACTGCTGAACAACCTTCAACAAAATAAACTGCAAACTATCAAAAAAGATATCCTACTCCAGAAGACAACGAGGAGGCCACGTCAAGAAGGCAGGAGGGGCAATTATGCAATACAAGCAGTCCCACACATGCTAGGTGGGCAGCCCACAAAACGGAAAGTAACTACAATGCAGAGGCTCACCACGGGAGTGAGAGTTCTGAGCCCCACATCAGGCTCCCACGCCTGGGGATCTGGCATTGGGAGGAAGAGTCCTGGAGCATTTGGCATTGAGGGCCAGTGGGGCTTGTGTGCAGGAGCTCCATGGAACTGGGGAAAACAGAGACTCGATTCTTGAAAGGTGCACACAGGCTTTCATGTGCACTGGGTCCCAGGGCAAAGCAGAGACTCCACAGGAATCTGGGTCAGATCTGACTGTGGTTCTTGGAGGATCTCCTATGAAAAAGGGGTTAATGGGATTGCTTGTGGGGGAAAGACCTTGGCGGCAAAGGTCTCAGAAATAATCATCGCTGTGAACTCCTCTAGTGACGGCCATTTTGGAAGAATCTGGCCCCACCCATCAGGGCTGAGAAGCCTCAGGCAAAACAACAAACCGGGTGGGAATACAGCTCCACTCATCAGCAAAAAGGCTGCCTAAAGACCCCCCAGGCACACAGCTACCTCTAATCTCACTCAGAGACAAAGCCAGAGGGACAAGAATCAGCACCACCTACCAGTAGGCAGGTACCAGTCCCTCCTATCAGGAAGACTGCAGGAAGTCCCTGTACCAACTTCAGCCACAAGGGGGGCAGACATCAGAAACAAGAGAGATTACAACCCTACTGTCTGCAAAAGGACCATACAAAAACTATACAAAATGAAAAGGCAGAGAATTATTACTCAGATAAGGGAACAAAAAAATCCTCAGAAAAACAGCTAAGTAATCTGGAGATTACCAACCTCCATGAAAGACTTTAGACTAATGGGAGTAAAGATGATTCAGGATCTTGGAAATAAACTGGAGGCAAAGATTGATAAATTACAAGAAACACTGAGCAAAGAAAGAAAAGATTTAAACACTAAGCAAGGAGAGTGCAAAATGAAATAAGTGAAATAAAAAAAATCACTAGAAGGAACTAACAACAGAATACAGGAGGCAGAAGAACAAATAAGTGAGGTAGAAGACAGACTGGTACAAATCACTGACAGAACAGAAGAATGAAAAAACACTGAAAAGAAATGAAGACAATCTAAGAGAACTCTGGAACAATGTTAAACACACCAACATCTGTACTATCAGGGTGCCAGAAGGAGAAGAGAGAGAAAGGGCCAGAGAAAATATTTGAAGAGATAATAGCCAGGAACTTTCCTAACATGGGAAGGGAATCACTCACTCAAATTCAGGAAGCACAATGAGTACCACATAAAATAAATCCAAAGAATAGTTCATGCTGTGGCTCAACGGTAGTGAACCTGAGTAGTATCCATGAGGATGCGAGTTCAATCCCTGGCTTCCCTCAGTGCATTAAGGATCTGGCATTGCTGTGAGCTGTGGTGTGTGTCGCAGATGCACCTCGGATCATGCAATACTATGGCTGTAGCATAGGCCTGTGGCTACAGCTCTGATTCAACCCCTAGCCTGGGAACCTCCGTATGCCTCAGGTGTGGAGAAGAAAGAAAGAAAAGAAAGAAAATAAACACAAATAGAAAAACCCTGAGACAGATTTTAATCAAACTGACCAAAAATAAAGACAAAGAGGAAATACTGAAAGCAGCTAGGGAAAAGAAACAAATAACATACAAGGGAACCTCAATATGGTTATCAGCTGATTTTTCAGCAGAAACTCTGCAGGCTAGAAGAGAGTGGCACAATGTACCTACAGTGATGAAAGAAAAAAAGCTCCAAGATTACTCTACCCAGCAAGATTCTCATTCAGATTTGAAGGAGAAATAAAAAGCTTTACAGATAAGCAAAAGCTAAGAGAATTCAGTACCACTAAACCAGCTTTACAACAGATACTAAAGGAACTTCTCTAGGCAGAAAAGAAAAGGCCACAACTAGAATCAAAAATATTACAAATAACAAGGCTCACAAGTAAAGGCATACATACTGAAAAGGCAGGAAATCATCCACATGCAAATATGCTACCAGAATCAGAAATCGTGAGAAGAGGAGGGTACAAATGCAGGATACTGGAGATGCACTTGTAATTAAGAGACCAACAACTTAAAACAATCTTGTGTATATATATATATATATATATACACACACACACACACACACACACACACACACACACAGACTCCTATATCAAAACTTCATGGTAACAGCAAACCAAAAATCTACAATAGATACATACACAAATAAGAAAAAGCAGCCCAAACACACCACTAAAGAAAGTCTTCAAACCACAAGAGAAGAAGAAAAGAAAAAAGACTAACAAAAATAAATCCAAAACAATAAATAAAATAGCAATAACAGGGGGTGGGGGGATGTGCTGGGGTTGTGGGATGGAAATCCTATAAAATTGGATTGTGATGATCATTGTACAACTACAAATGTAATAAATTCATTGAGTAATAAAAAAATGGCAATAAGAACACACATATCAATAATTACTTTAGGAGTTCCCACTGTGGCTCAGCAGAAATGAATCTGAGTAGCATCCATGAGGATGCAGGTTTGATCCCTGGCCTCACTCAGTGGGTTAAGGATCTGGCGTTGCTATGACCTGTGGTGTAAGTCACAGATGGGGCTCGGATCCTGTGTTGCAGTGGCTGGGGTGTAGGCCAGCAGCTGCAGCTCCAATTCAGCCCCTATCATGGGAACCTCCATATGCTACAGGTGCAGCCCTAAAAAAAAGAAAAATTACCTTAAATGTACAAATGGACTAAATGCCCCAACCAAAAGACAGCATATATATAGATACAAAAACAAGACTCATGTATATGCTGTCTTCAAGAAACCCACTTCCGTTCTAGGGATACATACAAATTGAAAGTAAGAAGATGGAAGAAAATATTCCATGCAAACGGAATCAAAAGAAAGCTGTAGCAGCAATACTCATATGAGACAACACAGACCTTAAAAAATATTATAAGAGACAAAGAAGGACATTATATAATGACAGAAGGATCAATCCAAGAAGATTATAAATATATATGCACCCAACACAGGATCGCCTCAGTATATAAGGCAACTGCTAACAGCCTTAAAAGGAGAAACTGACAATAACACAATAATAGTGGAGGACCTTAACACCCCACTTACAGCAATGGACAGATCATCCAGAGAGAAAACCAACAAGGAAACACAGGCCTTAAATGATGCATTAGATCAAATGGACTTAATAGATATTTATAGAATATTCCATCCCAAAGCAGCAGAATACACATTCTTCTTAAGTGCAAATGGAACATTCTCTAGGATAGATCACATTCTGGGCCACAAATCAAGCCTTAGTAAATTTAAGAAAATCAAAATTATATCAAGCATCTTTTCCGACCACAATGCTGTAAGACTAGAAATCGGCAACAAGAAAAAAACTGCAAAAAAACCCAAACAGGTGGAGATTAAACAACATACTAGTAAAGAACCAATGGATCACTGAAGAAATCAAAGAGGAAATTAACCCTTAGCCAGACTCATCAAGAGAAAAAGAGGACTCAAATCAATAAAATTAGAAGTGAAAAAGGAGAAGTTACAGTGGACATCACGGAAAAACAAAGGATCATAAGAAACCACTACAAGAAACTATATGCCAATAAAATGGACAATCTAGAAGAAATGGACAAATTTTTTTTTTTTAGGGCCGCACCTGTGGCACATGGAGGTTCCCAGGCTAGGGGTCTAATCGGAGCTACAGCTGCTGGCCTGGCAGAGCCATAGCAACGCCAGATCGGAGCTACATCTGCAACCTACACCACAGCTCATAGCAACACTGGATCCTTAACCCACTGACTGAGGCCAGGGATCGAACCCACAACCTCAAGGTTCCTCATTGGGTTCGTTTCCTCTACACCACGATGGGAACTCTTCTTCTTCTTCTTCTTCTTCTTTTTTTTTTTTTTTTGTTAAGAAGTAGAGGCTTCCAGTCTTCACTGAAGCATCAAATTTTTATTTAAAAAAATTTTTTTTTTGTCTTTTGTCGTTTTTGTTGTTGTTGTTGTTGTTGCTATTTCCTGGGCCGCTCCCGAGGCATATGGAGGTTCCCAGGCTAGGGGTTGAATCGGAGCTGTAGCCACCGGCCTACATACACCAGAGCCACAGCAACGCGGGATCCGAGCCGCGTCTGCAACCTACACCACAGCTCACGGCAACGCCGGATCATTAACCCACTGAGCAAGGGCAGGGACCGAACCCGCAACCTCATGGTTCCTAGTCGGATTTGTTAACCACTGCGCCACGACGGGAACTCCTAAAAATATTTGTGTCTTTTTAGGCATAAGCAGGTTCCCAGGCTAGGGGTCAAATCGGAGCTGTAGCTGCTGGCCTATACCAAAGCCACAGCAACGCAGGATCTGAGGCGCGTCTGTGACCTCCACCACAGGTCTCAGCAACACCAGATCCTTAACCCACTGAGTGAGGCCAGGGATGGAACCTACATCCTCAGGGATGCTAGTAAGATTCATTTCCACTGAGCCATGACGGGAAATCCAGAAACGGGACAAATTCTTAGAAAATTCTCAGAAAAGTACGATCTTCCCAAGACTAAACCAAAGCAAAACCGAAAAGACGAATGGATCCATCGCAAGTACTGAAATTGAACCTGTGATTAAAAAACTTCCAACAAACACAAGTCTAGGACCAGACAGGTTCATAGGTGAATCCTGCCAAAACTTTAGAGAAGAGTTAACACCTACCCTTCTGAAACTATTATAAAAAAAATGCATTCATTCTATGAGGCAACCATCACTCTGACACCAAATCCAGAGAAACACACACACAAAAAATTACAGTTCAGTAATAAGAATAAAAATCATATGATCCTCTCAATAGATGCAGAAAAAGGTTTTGACAAAACCCAACACCCATTTCTGATAAAAAACCCTTCAGAAAAGTGGGGCATAGAGGGAACCTACCTCAACATAATAAAGGCCGTATATGACAAACCCACAGCTAACATCATTCTCAATGGTGAAAAGCTGAAAGAATACCTGCTAAGATCAGGAACAAGATAAGAATGTCCATTCTTACCACTACTATTCAACACAGTTTTGGAAGTCCTAGTCATGGCAATCAGAGAAGAAACAGAAATAAGAGGAATCCAAATTGGAAAGGAAGAAGTAAAACCATCACTGTTTGTAGGTGACATGATACTATAGCTAGAAAATCCTTTAGTACTACCAGAAAACCATTAGAGCTCATCAATGAATTTGGTAAAGTTGCAGGATAAAAAATTAATACACAGAAATTGACTGCATTTCTATATACTAACAATGAAACATCAGAAAGAGAAATTAGGGAAATAATCCCATTTACCATCGCATCAAAAAGAACAAAATACCTAGGAATAAACCTACCTAAAGAAACAAAAGACCTGTACTCTGAAAACTATAAGATGCTGATGAAAGAAATCAAAGATCATGACACAAACAGATGGAAAGATATACCATGTTCTTGGATTGGAAGAATCAAAATTGTCAAAATGACTATACTGCCCAAGGCAATCTACAGATTTGATGTAATCCCTATCAAATTACCAATGGCATTTTTCATAGAACTAGAATAAAAAATTTAATTTGTATGGCAATACAAATGACCTTGAACAGCCAAAGCCATCCTGAGAAAGAAAAATGGAGCTGGAGGAATCAGGCTCCCTGACTTCAGACTATACTACAAAGATAAGGTCATCACTATGGTGCTGGCACAAAAACAGAACAGTGTTTGTTCTGTTAGATCAGTGGAACAAAACATAAAGTCCAGAAATTAACACACCTATGATCACTGATCTATGATAAAGGAGGCAAGGATATACAACGGAGAAAAGACAGTCCCTTCAATAAGCGGTGCTGGGAAAACAGGACAGCTACATGTGAAAGAATGAAATTAGAACCCTCCCTAACACCATACATAAAAATAAACTCAAAATGGTTTAAAGACCTAACTGTAAGACCAGATACTATAAAACTCTTAGAGAAAAATAGAGGCCAAACACTCTCTGACATGAACCACAGCAGTATCTTCTCAGATCCACCTCCTAGAATAATGACAACAAAAACAAAAATAAATAAATGGGGCCTAATTAAACTTAAAAGTTTCTACACAGCAAAGTAAACCCTAAACGAAATGAAAAGACAACTCATAGAATAAGAGAAAATATCTGCAAGTGAATCAACTGACAAGGGATTAATCTATAAAACTTATAAACACTTCCTGCATGTCAATACCAAAAAAACCCAAACAACCCCTTTAAAAAAATGGGCAGAAGACCTAAACAGACAATTTTTCCAAAACGACATATAGGTCACCAAAAAACACATGAAAAGATGTTCGACATCACTCATTATTAGAGAAATGAAAATCAAAGCCACTATGAGGCACCGTCTTTCACCAATCAGAATGGCCATCATCAAAAAGTCCACAAACAGTAAGTGCTGGAGAGGGTGTGGAGAAAAGGAAACCCTCATTCACTGTTGGTGAGACTGTAAATTGGTGCAATCACTACAGAAAACAGTATGGAGATCCCTCAAAAAACTAAAAATAGAATTGCCATTTGATCCAGCAATCCCCCAGTCTTCGGCACCTATCCAGAGAAAACCTTGACTTGAAATGATACAGGTGCTCCCATGACCACTGCAGCACTGTATACAATATCCAAGACATGGAAGCAATCTAAATGTCCATCGACAGAGGAGTGGATAAAGATGTGGTACATACACACAATGGAATATTACTCACATAAAAAGGAATGAAATAACGGCATTCATAGCAACATGAAGGACCTAGAAATTATCACGCTAAGTGAATTTAGTCAGACGGTGAGACACCAACATTACATGCTATCAATTATATGTTGAATCTCAAATAAAGACACAAGGAATTTATTTGCAGAACAGAAAATGACTCACAGACTTTGAAAAACTACGGTTACTAAAGGAGACAGGTTGGTGGGGGAGGGATGGGCTGGGGATTTGGGATGGAAATATTATAAAATTAGACTGTGATGATGGTTGTACAACGATAAGAATAATAAAATTCACTGAGTTAAAAAAATAAAGTGAGGGTAGGAGCAGATAGTTTGTACAAGTAGGTTGATAACAAATCTAGGTTGCATATAGTTTAAATTATATTTTAATAATTTAGCTCTGGGAACCTCCACGTGCTGTGGGTGTGGCCCTAAAAAGATCAAAAAAAAAAAAAAGATGTGGTACATATATACAATGGAATACTATTCATCCATTAAAAAGAATGAAATAATGCTATCTGCAGCAACGTGGATGGATGTAGAGATTATTATACTGAATGAAGTAAGATAGACAAGTATCATAGGATATCATTTATATGTGCAATCTATAAAAACTGCACAAAAGAACTTACTTATAAAGCAGAAACAAACTCACAGATTTCAAAACCAATCTTATAGTTACCAGGGGAAACCACTGGGGGGAGAGAAGAATTAAGAAGGTGGGAATAACCTTATAGATTTTCCTGTGCTATACATCTGATCAATGAGAACCTACTGTATAGCACAGGGAAATCTATTCAATAGTTTGTAATAACCTATACGGGAAAAATGAACAGATATATTCACATTCATATGTATGACTGATTCATTTTGCTTTACACTTGAAACAAATACAACATTATAAGTCAACTCCAATAAAATAAAATAAAAACAAAAAGAAAGTCTGTTGGGCTTAACAAAGTGATCCCAGGCTTTCAGCGGTGCGATTTGAGGGAGTAATTGGAAATCACATTGGAGGGATGATGCTCGATGCTGTGGTGGTTACAGAATACTCATTCACCATCCTGAAGAAGTCAGGAGTTTCATTTGAGAAAGCGAAACTTACACAAAGCCTACAAAAATAGACACTCTACGATCAGTTTTACTAATTCCTTAAATGCTACAGAAATCCATGAAAAAAGGCTTTTACAGAGAAGGAAAGCCTTAAGCAGAGTATTTCTAAAAAATGCACAAGGGTCTGTGTCTTAGTTTAGTGTACAGACCTGGAAAGAGCTGCCCTCCTCTCAGCTCCAACGAGTTTCCATTTCCTTTTTCTTTTGTTCTATTTTTAATGGCTCATTTGTAAAGGTGTCCTAATCTTTCCCAGCTTTTACCTCTTAGAAATTCTTTACTAGTTTTCCTTTGCATTTGTGAGCTCTTCTTATAGCCTGGAAGGGTCACTGTATTCTGTATGAATGCATGGCATGATACAACTAACTTAAGAATCTTTTATAAATAAAGTTTGCATTAACTAAAAAAAAAAAGAGAGAGAGAGAGATGCACTAGTGAAAGACTGAAAATTGCTCTACGCAGGAAAATTATGAGAGGACTACACGGAGTGTGTGATGGGAGGGAGGTGGAAGTGGGATAGGGCGGAGTGATAAAAAAAAAGCCAAGAGAAACGACACAGCACCTCTGTTTTGTGATGGAAGCTCAACATTGTGAATTATCTAGGACTGGATAATCTATGCCCTAGACACTATTTTCTTTGCTGCCAACTTGTGGGCCTTCGTTTCTCATAATCAGTTATACCAGAGAATTGGTAAGGAAAAGAGAAAATGAGAATCATAAATCAATTGTGCTGCTCATTGGTTTTGGATAACGTTGGTGTGAAAGCTGGGGGTGAGTAAAATCAGTGGTTAAAATGCAATTTTATATTTGGGGTTCTGCGGCAGTGTGACAGAGCGGAAAAGAACACAGACTTCAGAGCCAGAAGGAATCTGGTTTAAATACTGACCCTGTCACTTATCACCCATGCAGCCTTGGGGATGCAATCAGTCTCTATGCACCCAGTTTTTTATACATAAAATGGGTTAAACACTAAGTTACTTGGCAGGGTTGTTCTGGGAATTAGTATTTTTCTTTTTTGGCCACCCCATGGCATATGGAGTTCGGATATGAGCCGTACCACAGCGGGAGCTCCGGCAAGGTTGTTTTGAGACTTAGAGATGACAGCGCTTCCTTACACTAATTGGTGGCTAATACTGTTTTTGTAATGCTGTAGGAGAAGACAGGAAATACATTCAAAGCAATAACCTTGTATACCTAAGATGAAGTCATTTTATTTACCGGTAGGTCCTGATCTACACCTTCTGGCTGGGATTTATCTAGAGACAGGTGGAAAGCTCCAGATAGCACAGTTTAGGTTTGGGACCTTTTCTGAGAGAAACATATCTGTCTCACGGACTTTTACAATTGATGCTATTAAATATATAACTATTCAATATTTATTTAAAGGCTCACATATATTCTTATTTTACATCACTGCCAATTTTATAAAGAGGAGAAGAAACAAAAAAGAGGAAAAAAAGGAAATGAGAATTCAGAAAGCAACTGTAGTTGAGGGTGAAGGAAGAACAGAGGAGAAGCGGGTGAAGAGAGCAGACAGACGGAGGAGCTGGAAGAGGACCGTCCACAAGGACGCCTGCCCAGACCTCTTGGATCCCTCCCCAGTGCTCCCCCGACTATTTCGATTTGATAACACAGCTGCCTGCTCTGGCGACCTAGCTCTCCCTTTGTCTGATCAATGCCCCTCTATCATCTCTACCCAACACTCACCCATCCCTACAGTCTCCTAGCCAGTATTTAACTTGACAGCAGGCCGGGCATATTGCTATACAGGGCTCTCGTGCTCTAAGTCATTTAAAAACCAAAACAAACACACCTACATTCACGCCCGCTCCACGGAGAAGGCCACCCTGCAACAGAAATGAGGACGTACGCTTCCAGAACTCCGGGATCTTCTCCGGGAACACACTGCCAGAGGTGCCTCTGCTACCATTTTAAGAGGTGGGAAGAGGGACGCATAGAATTTAAGAAAATATGGCCAAGGGTAAAAGAAATGAAATCAAGGGAAAGCCCCAGACTCTGAACTGCCTAACCCCAGTTTACACAGTGTCTCTTCTTACTGTGTGCCGAGGGCCGTCTTCGTTATCCCTCATGTAGAACGGCTTGAGAGATAAGGGATAATTAATGACAAAGACCGGGATGTCACCACAATGCTTCACCAGGTACTTTTCATGCTCCGTGTGTAGATCAGCACCCCACTGTAATGAGAAAAAGCAATGACCACAGGAGAAGACAGAGCTGAAACAGACAATGTAGGACCTAAAAATAACTTTCATCAGTGCCAAGGGCTTCCTCTCCCGGAGGATCAGGGATGTGTGGAGCTGTCTGCTGAGGTTACACAGACAGATAAACTGGAGAGAGATGTGTGTTAACAAGAGTATCCAAAGGCCTGGAAAGACGAAAGCTGAAACCAGCAGATAAACACTGTGCTTTCTGTGCTCCATCTCAGGGAGCACTTAGCAGATGAACAGCATCTATAAGAAAACACAGTACGTTTTCCATGGTGTATAAAAGCTGATTCAGAATCACAGTTTCAGGAAATTAAATGATTAAAGATGATATTCCTAATATTGACTCTATTTTTGGCTAGACGGCTTCTTCCAGTGAATTTTTTTTTTTTTTAGATAAAAGGGTCAACTTGTGTATCAGATGCTCTTTGATGAATATTTGTAGCACTGTTCATCGATTTATTCAGCAAATACTAACGTGTTTATTAAATCCCAGTACCACACTAGGCACTAGAAAGAGTGGTGAGAAAAACAAGATCTGACTTCATGAAGCTTCTAGAGTACAAGAAAAACATTAATAAAAAATTACACACAGAAATCAATTGATTATACATATAACTAGCGCAGGGCCCTTATGACTTGAGAGCATCTGACTTAACTGGAGATGGAATTGGTGTAAGAAATAGTTTGAGGACAAAGGTATTACACTCTTAACATTACCTTATTATTCTCACTTGTCTGGCAATATCTTAAGTACAGGAAGGGAGCAGTGGCATAGGAATGAGGAGACTTGCCTCTAACATTATACGCATGCCCACTTTCCAGGCCTATATCCTTGCTGGTAAAATAAAGGAGTTTTGGAAAAAAAAACAAAAAACACACAAAAAAAACCCCAAACTCTTATTTTCCAAAGTAGCTCACAAATTAGAAGGCTCTATAAGGTTCAACAGAAAAAGGAAAGCTGTTTAATGTGTTGCCTAAACTTCTTTGATCACATAACCTCTTTTGTCTATCACCCGTTAACATCATTCAAAATACACTACGGAAAACACTGAACTAGCTGATTTCTACACTGATAGGCTATGATTACCATTCTTTCCAAGGAATTTCATCTTCCTAAACTTGGAAAATTTCTTTGTAACCCTTTTGTCACTGTTATTCCAAATGATATGATTCTACTTCAAAATTATTTTTCATTCTAAATATTTCAACAAGGTTCAGTAAATGTTGAAAAAAAAAAGTCAATGTTGGAGTTCCCGTCATGGCACAGCAGTAATGAACCCAACTCATATCCATGGCCTTGCTCAGTAGGTTAAAGGATCTGGCTTTGCTGTGAGCTGTGGTGTAGGTCACAGACATAGCTTGGATCTGGTGTTGCTGTGGCTGTGGTGTAGGCCGGCAGCTGCACCTCCGATTCAACCCCTACCCAGGGAACTTTCCTATGCCACAGATGTAGCTCTAAAAAGACAAAAAAAAAAAAAAAAAGCCAATGTACAGATACGCAAATATTGCACATTGCTAGTAAAAATAAGAGAGAGTGCCTGTCTTGACACAGCAGAAATGAATCCGACGAGGAACCATGAGGTTGCGGATTCGACCCCTGGCCTCGATCAGTGGGTTAAGGACCCAGCGTTGCTGTGAGGTGTGGTATAGGTTGCAGACACAGCTGGGATCTGATATTGCTGTGGTTGTAGCATGGGCCGGCAGCTGTAGCTCCAATTAGACCCCTAGCCTGGGAGCCTCCATATGCCGAGGGTGCAGCCTAAAAAAAGGCAAAAAAAAAAGAAAAACAAGATATTTTAAAGGATGAAATCAGATAAACATAAGAGTGAACCATACATTCATACATAAATATATGTATATATAAAAATAACTACTACCTCTGGGGTGAAGGTGAAGTTCTGGGATGCTTGCTTTAAGATCTCCACTGCCTCAGTATAAGAAATGCTGGAGAGAAACAGGGTGAAAGCAGACAAAGGTCAGTACATTGGGCTGCTGTTAACTAAGGCATTGAAAACTGGAAAAAGCCTATTACCATACAGTCTTTGATATCACACACGAGTATTAAATGACTGTTTCGTTACCAGGAATTAAGGTTAACCTAATCCTACAAGAGTCTGATCAGTGTGACGAGAAATGGCCGTTCAATGACACCACTCCTGATCTACCTGCAGTTTACTTGGAGAAGCTAGTCACTTAAGACAGTAAAGATTTTTCTCTGAATTCATGTTATACCAATGCCCTAATAAAAGGGGTAAAAGACTGGGGCTGAAAAGAGCAAAAGTCTCCCCCTAAAGCTGTCATTCACAACACTTACTATGTGCTAGGCATTATTCTAGGCACTGGAGGTACAGTAAATAAAAACAAAGCCCCAGCCTTTACGGAGCTATCCATGTGTGTGTGTGTCTGTGTGAGTGTGCACAATGGAGGTTTGGGGAAAGAGATGAAAAGAAATAATGTAACACCAGGGAGCTATTGGTACTATGAAGAAAAACAAAGCAAGGTAAAAACTGGGTGTTTGGGGGTGCTATTTTTTTTTTTTTTGGTCTTTTTATGGCCGCACTTGTTCCCAGGCTAGGGGTCGAATTGGAGCTGTAGCTGCTGGCCTATACACCATAGCCATAGCTACAGCCACGCCAGATCCAAGCTGTGTATGTCACCTACACTACAGCTCACGGCAACACTGGATCCTTAACCCACTGAGCGAGGCCAGGGATCGAACCTACGTCCTCATGGATACTAGTCAGGTTCATTTCCCTTGAGCCACGATGGAAACACTCTGGGGGTGCTATTTTAGATAAGAGGGTTAAGAGAGGGCTTGCTGAATTGGTGACATTCAAACAGAAACCTGCATGAAGCAAGGAAATGAGCCATATAAATATCTGAGGGAAAAAGTTTTCCAGGCAAAAAACTGAATACAAAAGCCTGAAGTGAGCAACAGCTTGGCTCATTCGAGGAACAAAAAAGTCGATGTGACTGCAGCATACTGAAGAAGGGGATTAGAGAGCCAGGAGATAAGACAGGAAGGGGAGCCAGAGGTCAGATCCCATGAACCCTTTCAGGCCACAGTAAGGGTTCTGTGATATATTCAAGTACCTAAGACTGTAGGAAAAATATCACTGGTTACCTGAGTAAGAAACCATCCTGCTTAAAGCAAGCCAAATCAAGAATTTGTTTCAACAGTTTGAATAGGTGATATATATACACAGTTAAAAAAAAAATCAAGATGAATCAAAGCGTCATCTTCCTTCCATCCCTGCCCCCAGCTATCTAATTCCTCTCCTCAAGCACAATCGCTTATTGGTTTCCTGTGCATCCTTCCAGAGGGCTTTATGCATCTGTAAGCAAGTATTAACAGTCAATGCCCCCTTTCCGCAGACGGCAGCCACAGCACACACGCACCACACACACTCTTTGACATCTTTTCACTCAGGAATACACCTTATAGGTCTTTACTTGTCATTAAATGAAGAACTTCTTCACTTTTTCAACTATTCCATAATCCATTGTGAATATATTCTAATTGGTTTAACATGTCATCTATCGATAGACATTTAAGCTCTCTCCAATCTCTTGCTCTTATAAACCATGACTGCATGTACCTAATTTATGCTCTTACATATTAATTTTGCACATGGGGAAAATGAAATTGTTGGATCCAAGAGTATTTGTATTTGCCGTTTTTTATAATTTTGAAAGACTCTGCCGAAGATATTGTTCCCCTCTTACAGGTTTATTCCGACTGTTGCTCAATGGTGGTGTATAAAAATGTTAGCTTATCTATATCCTCTGAAATGGTATTTTGCATGATTAAAAACAAAAATCTACAAACTTTTTGAAGGACTTTCAGCTAAAAAAGAAAAAAAAAGTTACCCAATGTAAACTCATTCTCTGAAGCAAAAATGAATTTCATATAAAAAATAACTACCTGAAAAGAGATGTCTCATATAGTACAAATAAAGCCTCCAAAACGATGTTTTGAGTGATGGATTTTTTCTAAGATGGAAATTCCATTCAAACTAAAACTGAGTATTAAATAACCGATCATTTCTAAGGTAAGAATGGTGTTGGTACTGACAGTAGTAATAATTTTTATCTTTATTTTTAATTTTTTTGGCAACGTCCATGGCATGAAGACGTTCCCAGGCCAGGGATCAAATTTTTAATTGGATGACATGACAATGCTGGATCCTTAAACTCAGTGCCCCACCAGAGAACTCCTAAATTTTTAAATGAGCATTTTGCAGAAGGGAAATTGAAGCTTAGAGAGCATCAAGAACTTGCCAAAAATCACTGACGTAAGTAGGTAGTAAACCTTGATGTGCTGACTCCAGAGTCTAAGCTTTTAGCTGCTGAGATAACGCTAAAGCCTCCTGGAGTCTCATGTTTCCATCAACACAAAAGATAATGGGCTCTGGGTTCTCCCTTTGGCCCTAGCACTTACTAGGTATGGAAATCACTTCTCATCAACGAAAGCATTTTATAAATCTTTGTAATTTAAAAAATCTAAGAACATTAACAGTAAAAAATTAAGTATTTGCACTTGTGAAATAAGGAGACTGGACTATGTTGTCTAAAATGCTTTTCTCTTTAGATATGCTATTGTTCTAGTCCATCAATTACTTGCTATGATCTGTTCATTATTCTGAGAAATCTAAGGGCCGTCAAAAAGGGAAGCACTAGACTTTTCTGTCTTTGATATGCTACTGCTACATGATTAAGAAAAAATGATTCTCGTGTCTAAATATCTCTTATTCTGGATGTTCTGCACTACTCCTCTCATACCTTAAGCTGAAGCGGAACTTTCAAGTTCAAATTCACTTCTGTCACTGGATATCCTTACCAGCCTTTATCAATTCTTTTTACTAATTTTTCTGGGTATGTTTAAGGAATAATATTTCTTCTCCTTTCCAGAAACTGTTTCCAAAGTGCTCTGAGGGAAGGAGAAAACACTGTGATACTGCACGATACAGTATCAAACCACCTTCATATTCCACATTTTCTGTTGCTGATAAAGAACATTATTCTGAAAAGTGGAGTAAAACTGTTAAATTATAAAGATCATTATTAGCAGTCTCTGCCTCAAATTCACATAAATACAGGAGGAGCAAATAAAAAGCTAAGTACTCTATATATTTTGAAAACATTAATCCTATAAAAGGAAAGGTAAAATAACTGTGCTCTACTTCTGCTCGATAAAGGCTAAATTCAATTACTACAGAAGTCTTTAAAATGATTTATTTTCATACAAAACAATTACAACAAGTACTCAAGAATACACTGCAATCTATTTATTCAAAAGATGACGAGTCATACGGTATCTTGTGTATGCGTGTGCATTTATGTGTATTTCGGGGAGCATCTTGATTTAAAAAAATTTTTAATTACAGTTCATTTACAATGTTTGGTCAAATCTTGATTTTAATTCATCATGTTTAGGCTACTCTCATAACTTCTCACGGCTTTTAAAATGTCTGGTTACAAAGACTGGCTAACCCCCCTCCCACCTCCGGGACCCTGAGAATCCAGCTTGAGACTCCTCAGCATCAAGTCATTTATGTATACCCTCTGCTGTTCAGTTCCCTCTTTGTTTCTAGCTCCTGGAACTTCTCTTACATTCTAGTGATGTCAACAATGCATTTTCAAGGATTTCATAATATTTTAACCAGCTTTATTTTATTATCACTTTAAAAATTATTTATTAATTTATTTATTTTTGTCTTTTTGCCTTTTCTAGGGCCACTCCCACAGCACATGGAGGTTCCCAGGCTAGGGGTCGAATCGGAGCTGTAGCCACCGGCCTACGCCAGAGCCACAGCAACACAGGATCTGAGCTGGGTCTGCAACCTACACCACAGCTCACGGCAACGCCGGATCGTTAACCCACTGAGCAAGGGCAGGGACCGAACCCGCAACCTCATGGTTTCCAGTCGGATTCGTTGACCACTGTGACCATGATGGGAACTCCTTAACCAGCTTTTTTAGATGTTTTCTAGCAGGAGGGTTTCCAAGTTATCTAGTCTGACACATTGCTTAAGCAGCATGGTCATTTGACCATTCCAACAGAGTATGACAGACAAGTTGCCATTTTATAGATAAGGAAGCTGAAGCTCAGAAAGGTTAAAGATTTACTATTCATCAAGTTCATAGTTGTAATTAAATAATCATTCATATAAATATTTAACTCCATCTTTTTCTCTAGATCTTAAACTCCATAAAAGGACCAATCCATGCCTATTTTCACCACTGAATCCTCAATGACTAGGTCAGTGCCTCACTCGTACAAGGCAGTCAATAAATATTTGTTGAAAAAAAAAGAATTCATTCATTAATGGTTAATAAGTGATAGAGCACGGGAAAAAAGCCAGGTTCTCTGAAACATAGTTCACTATACTCAGCGCATAACGTAAACAGTGCTGTGAGTTAGGAGGAAACCTCAGGGAGGGGACTTGGTTTAAAGCAGAAAACCTTCACCCATGGTTGCTGAAATTTCATTTATTCATTTACTCAGTTATTCAATAAATTCCCGACTGAATTCCTGTTAGAGACAAAGTGCTAAGCACTACGGGTATAAAAACAGTAAAACAAACAAGCTTCTGATCACACAGACGTGACATAAACACTAAACAAACAAAAATATCACACATATAAATGTAACCCACAGAGTTCCTATCGTGGCTCAGTGGTTAAGGAATCTGACTAGGAACCATGAGCTTGCGGGTTTGATCCCTGCCCTTGCTCAGTGGGTTGGGGATCTGGCGTCGCTGTGAGCTGTGGTGTAGGTCGCAGATGCGGCCCGGATCTCACATTGCTGCGGCTCTGGCGTAGGCCGGTGGCTACAGCTCCCATTAGACCCCTAGCCTGGGAACCTCCATATGCCGAGGGAGCAGCTCAAGAAATGGCAAACAGACAAATACATACATAAATAAAACAAATACATGTAACCCACAACTGTGATGTGTGCTGCGTGGAGGGGACGATGGGATGGTGGTGGCAAAGAACGATGTGGCACAGCACGTGAGATCATTTCCCAACCTCAGGATTTCACAGACAGGACTCTGAGGCACAACAGTTAAATGATATGGAGCTACAAACTACCCCAGCATGAATTCCAGCGCCCTCTCAAGTCCATTAAGCACACTGGTTGAAAGCATGAGCTTTGAAATCAGATGAATATGAGTTTGAATCTTCATTTAATCTTTTACTTGCCTGATCTCTTTGGGTTGATCCTTCATCTATAGAATGGCAACAATTAACTACCCACTGAGTTGCTGTGAAGATAAATGAACTACAATGCATGTAAAATTTATCATTGTCTGGCACATAGTAAATATTCAATAAATGGTGGATATTTTCCCCTCATCTTAAATCTTCTTTGTTCGACAGAAGTTGGATAGCGTCTCTTAAAATCTCCATTGAGGAGTTCCCATCGTGGCTCAGTGGTTAACGAATCCGACTAGGAATGATGAGGTTGCGGGTTCGATCCCTGGCCTTGCTCAGTGGGTTAAGGATGTGGCGTTGCCATGAGCTGTAGTGTAGGTCGCAGACGCGGCTCGGATCCCGTGTTGCTGTGGCTCTGGCATAGGCCAGTGGCTACAGCTCCAACTAGACCCCTAGCCTGGGAACCTCCATAGGCCGCAGGAGCAGCCCCAGAAAAGGCAAAAGACCAAAAACAAAACAAAACAAAAAAACCCAGAACTCTCCTGTAGACTCCAGGTCTATACAAACTGCCTACCTAACACCTACAACTTGACGTCTGAAAAGTTTCTCTATCTTAACATGACACTGGATGATGACAAGCTTGATATCACCCCTCTCTCCCAGCAACCCCCCTGCTACTCTATGGCTTCCTTCGTCTCTGTTAATTGCAACTGCATTTGCACAGCTCTGTAAGCTGAAATACTGGGAGTCACACCAACTCTTCTTCCTTCTCTTTCCCATTCTCAGATAATCCTGTTTGCTCTATCTTTAAAATATATCCATAATAGGATAATTTCTCACTACCTCCATTGCCACAGCTTGGTCTCTGATGGTTAATTTTATGTGTCAAGTTTGGCTGGGCTGCAGGACCCAGATATTTGGTCAAACATTCAGGATATTTCTGAGAGGGTATTTTTGTTTTGTTTTTAGATGAGGTTCAGATTTAAATCAGTGGATCCTGAATAAAGAAGTTTACGCTCCACAACATGGGTGGGCCACATCCAATCAGTTGAAGGCTTCATTCGAACAAAGATGGGCCCTGTCCAGGAAAGAAGGAATTCTGCCAGCAGACTGCCTTTGATTTGCCCTTCCCTGTGCCTCTAGTCTGCTGGACCACTCCATCAGATTTTGAACTGGCCCAGCTTCTACAAATGTGAGAGCCAATTCCTTCAAGTGAATCTTCATATATACACACACCGTGTTAGTCTTGTTTCTCTGGAGAGCACTGACGAACACATGGTTCACACCACCACATACTTTCACCTAGATGACTGTAATGATCTCCTACCTGCTTTGTGGCTCTCGCTGTTGTCCTACTACAGCTTACTCTCAAAAAATACCCAGAGTGACCTTATTAAATCCAATAGAGATCGCGTCCCTCCTCTGCACAGAACCCTTCAATGGCTTCCCCACCCCACCCAAGTGAAAATCCAAACTCCTCAGTGACCTACAAGGCCCCACATGATTTCGCCACCTATTTCCTCCTTTCTCATTTCTATCATCCTCTTCCCTTATTTACTTCCCACAACTGCTTCAGCATACTAGGCCTGCTGCGACCACAGGGTCTCTGTACTTCTGCTCACTCTGCCTGGAATACCCTTTTCCCACGTATCCATATAAGCAGTTCTCTTACTTGCTTCGTTGCTTTAAGACAGTTTTTAGATTCTAGAACAATGCCTGGCACATAGTAAATTCTGAATGTATAATTAATTAGGTGAAAGAAAACGTCTCAGAAGCCTTCACTTGTACTTCATTGCCTTTCAATTCGCTACCACAGGGCTGCTGACCATTCCTCCCTTTCTGATCCCACAGCGGCTACCTCTGCCTTGCTATTGGTCCAGGCTCAGCAACTCATCACTTCTAACTTGTAGCCTGAGGGTAGACGCTGATACCTCAAATTCTCAGCTCAACCAAGTTTGCAAGTTTTTCCTATTCCCCTCCTCAAAAAGAGGCTGAATTCTTTATTCTCTCAGAACAAAAATTCCCTAAACTTAAAATGGCAAGGGAAGAATGATACTAAATCTTGAGAGACAATTTTCTCTTCTTCAACTATCAAACTTACTTCCTTGACACATTGTAAATAAACTGGTCCTAAGTCTTATATAAACTGTTAGTACTATATATAAGAAGTTGCTTATTATTTTTTACCTTCCATACCAATTAGGTGTTTGTTTCCTAGTCGACTGTGAAAAAAACAGACTATCTGATCAACACATTTGGTGGAATAAACAACCAGTCTAATATCAATTTTACTTGAACAGGATTACAGTGCAAATGAAGCAACAACGTATGTGCTATATTTAAAACTCAGATCTTTAGTTTAAAAAAAAGTCAATTAAAAACAGTTCAGAATATATTTTCGAGTTTTAGCAAGTGAAGCTAAAGAAGAAAAAGAAAAACTGAAATAGAGAAAAATAGAGGGGCAGACATTACATGTAACTTAAAAGTCTGTTTAATCAACTCAGATGTTGATTACTAAAGAGTTAGTTTGAATTGCAGTAATATAGTTAATAATTACTATGTTCATTTATCTTGCTCTGATTATTCATTTATTTATTCATGAAACATTATCAACGATGAACCAGACACAAGAGCGATAAAAATAATTAAACTACGGGTCTTCCTTGAGTCTAAGGACTGTGATAAGCAGATATATAAACCAAAAAATGTAGTACGGTATGATAAATACAGTGATACATTATGAATAAAGTTCAGAGAAAGTATAATATCTACTTACACTAGAAAGTTGTGTTTTAGCATATGTTCTAATCTGTCCTTGGGAAGAAAAGAGAAAAAAGGAAAATTTATTAAATGTAATTATAGTCATTTTACATAATTAACACATTTAAAAGGATTTAGCCACAAGGCTAATTAATTACCTTTTGGCCAGGAGCTATGAACTTGTGACAGAGTTCAACGTCTTCCTGACAATTTGCGAGAACGGCCCTTGTCGCAGTCTTGAAGAGGCCCTCCATAACCTAAGGGGAATGATACAGAACTGTCTGACATGTCAGCTACGAAAAACCTGCTTAGGGTCCCGTAAGGACTGCTCTCCAGGTTTTAGCAGCTACATATCCATTAGGCCCCGACTTCCTGAATATACTACAGCAAGTTAATTTAGTTTCCAGGTGGATTAGAGGAGGTATCACAACTTCTCAGAATGGCTAAAAAAAGAAAGAAAAATGTCTAAATCTTTTGTTAACAGTTTCGATACTGGTACTGAAGTAGGCTGCCAAATGAACAGCTACAATGAACGGAGGCCTCTCCAAATTTTAGTATACTCACTGGTAGAGTAAGAACAATAACAGGACCTAGTGTACAGGGTTGTTGTGAGAATTAAATGAGATAATCTATGTACGAGACTTAACTTAGTGCCCAGCTTGGAGAAGCACACACCATCAGCTCTGAAGAGTGAACATTTTGAAAAGGGCTTCATTCAGTCACTGGTAAATGAAAGGAAACTTGAAGAGTAGAGGAGCAATGAGATGTATCTACATCTAAATATATACATTTTTGCTCTGCTGAAGTGTAAAGTAAAAAAACCACAGATCATAATATAACACAAATCAGTATATAAGAATTCATTTTACCAGGGGTGTGCATAAAAGTCTCATAGAAAAAACTTGTTCTTAGAAGGAAAAAAGTGACTGGGATGGAAAATACTTCTAAAGTATTTTTAATCCAAACTAAAATTTTTGTTTTGAAATCAGTGAGATCATCTTGTGATTTTCAAATGTGTCCTCGTAAAGATCATACATGGATTAGGTGCAGGCTGCCCCATAGACAGACACCGTCTTTTCATCTCCTGACCCCTGGATCTCCTACCAAGGCTGGAAACATAGCGGGGGCATAAGCATCTGAGTAATTTAATATGATCAGTATAGGAGAGTACTAAGTATCAAGTGACAACTGGATATTTATTTACGTATTAAAATATTTTCGTATTTCTTTATATTTATTTCACATTTCTACATTACACATATATTCTGTAGAGAAGTACCGAATAATGCGATGAAAGAAGAGCAAACGGAGGCTAAAGATCTTTTACCTTGAGGCTCTATCAACTTCAACATAGCAGTGATACAAAGACAGTGGTAAGTGGAGTACCCTGGTGGCCTCGTGGTTAGGGGTGCAGCATTGTCACTGCTGTGGCACGGGATCGATCCCTGGCTGGGGAACTTCTGCATGGCATCGGCATGGCCAAGAAAAAAGCAAAAGAAACAAAATCACTCAGTAACTGAATGATCTACAAAGGGTTATATCCCTCAGTCACTAAAAAAAGGCAATGCGTACTGGGAGGGAAACAAGAACAGGGAGCCCGGGCAGTGCGCTTGCCCTGCTGAGGGACGGTACAGCTGTCCGACAGACGAAGACTCTGGCCACCGGGGCTGTCAAACTGGGTGTCTTTCATGAGCAGTACATTTCCACTCGAAGAGGAAAATCACTGGCTTTTCTAACCTTGACTTTCAAACGATGCTCTAATAATATATTTGAAGAAAACAGAAACTTAACTGAAGGGGCAACACAGCCACCAGATGTTTTTTAAGACTTATTACTCGGTAGCACTAAAATAGTGATATTTAATTGTTTATACCTCATGAAAGGAAAAAATCCTTTGTTACAATATTCTCATTTAATATTTAAGAGACTGTTCTTCATCAAGAAAATAATTGCCACAGGATTTAATTTATCAAAGGGAGAAGATTAAGAGAAGGAAGAAATTACTTTTGGGAAGAGCATGCTCTTCTGAATTTAGGAAAAAGTTTGTATTTCAATTAATTAAACTGTTCAACAGTTGCTTGATTACCACTCCGTGGAGCATCAAATAAATAAGAACTATGGGATTATGTACTACAGAACTACAGAGAAAAGATTATGTTTAATAAAGTCTAATATGAGCTAAGCATTGTGTTTATAAGCTTTCCCGCTGGTATTCTGTTGGCGGAGAGGAGACAAGGTCACACAGAAATCGGAGGTAAAACGTGTGGTTTCATTCCTCACGGCACTCGCATCACCTGAGTGAAAGAATAATACAGAACTGGCTGGCAGACTCAAGCAGAAAGCTGACTAAGGAGGCTGAGATTCTTAATCCCTACATCTAGAAAAGGGTTACTCAACAGTGTTACTATGGACATCTTTTTTTTTTTCCTTCTTTTTTTTTTTCTCTGGCAATGCTCATCGCATGCAGAATTTCTCAGGCCAGGGAAATTTTTGTCCCGATAATTCTTTGCTGGGGTTAGGAGCTGGGCACTGCAGTATGTTGAACAGCATTCTTAGCCTTTATCTGTGAGATGCCAGTAGTGACCAGTCTTCCCTAGCCCTCAGGCACTCCCTAGTAGGGACAACCAAAAATGTCTCTGGGGGACGGTGATCTAGAGCAATCAGTGGGAGATGCTCAAGGGGCGAATGTAAGTGGACACTGTGGTGTGCAGGCAGAGCACCCCCTCAGGACTGCTGGGAAAATGAACTGCTGATGGTTCACAGGTGGGCCCTGCTTCAGGAATCGTCCAGGCCAAGAGTGTGGTCTTACCGAGGGCTGCACCCTTCCCCAGGCTAGCCCCTATCCAATAACCGGCTGGTAGAGGGAGGCACTTGCCTTCCTATGAAACAAATATGAAGGACCAACTCCAGATTCAAAGTTCTTCACAGAACGGGCTAAGGCCTCAGTGTGTAAATGTATCACAGTTCAACGTTACCCTCTGCCCAAAGCTTTCTTCCTTTCCCTGCGGATGTTTTTCTTGAGCACATTCCCCAGTAATACCCTGCACACAAATCTCTGCTCTAGGGTTTATTTACCAGGAAATCCAACCTAAGATGGGATAATAAAATTGTAAATCCATTCTATTTGGAAGTATAAGTGGCATTTCTGTTTTAAGTGGAATTGGGTCATACTGGATGAATAAGTAGAAACGAACAGAAGAGTTAATGAGCATTGCTAAAATAAACATCCTATAACCAGATATCCGAACTAAGATATTAAGTGAAGTGGTATTGGGTAGAATTCACAATAACAGTTAACAAATTCTGGGTACTTACTAGTAAGTGTCAGGAATTATGCTAAGTAAGTGCCTTATATATATTATCTGTCTAATCCTGTAAACTACCCTATGAAGTAAGAATTACTATTCCCATTTTATGGATGAGGAAGCTGAGGGTCAGAGAAATTAAGTCCCTTGTCTAAGGGACAACAGTAAGTTATGGAGCTAAGAATCAAATCCTGGTCCACCCAACTCCAGAGCCTGTTTGCTCTGTCTGGATTATGGCCACAGCCTCCTGAAAGAGCTCCCGCCCCTATTTTTATCTCCCTCTAAATCATTCTTCATAATGCCGTTAGATACTTCTAAAATACAATTCTAACCATAGACTTTCCCAGTGGAGAACGCTTTCATCTTTTGGATTAAGTTCAAAATCCTCAGCATGGTATTTAAACGCACAAGTCTTTCTTTGATGAGCTGACTCTTGTCTACCTCTCCAGCTCCATCCCTATCCCAGAGCTCTGCCAGCTCCTGTGGGTGCTTTCTAATACTACAGCTACAGACATGTTTCTCTTAACTATAAAGACATTTTATTGACTTGCCTCGTAAATAACAAGAGCTACTATTTACTGAGCCTGCTTTGTGCCGTATTCTGAAATAGTTGCTTTCTATTATATATGATTTCATTTACTTTTCACAATAACCTAGTGAAATAGCTATTATTCTCATTTTATAGTTGAGGAAGCCAAAGATCACCGAGGTTGGGTAACATCATTAAGAAGTCAATGGCAGAATGCAGACATAAACTTAAATCTGTCTGATTCTTGTACTTTATTACTCTAACTGCATTCGCTAGATGTTTACTAAGTTAAGCAGCTCTCCACCTTCTTCATTCTATGCACACCTGGAAGGCACAGATGTCCAAGGTAAAAAGTATACCGAAGCATTTTAAAGTCACAGATGCCTGATATTTAGAAATTATTTTAAAACTTGCATACTTACCTGCATGAGATCTTGAAGGCTCTCAAGAAAAGAAATCTCTGCTTCTACCATATAAAACTCGGCCAGGTGTCTCCGGGTCTGAGAATTCTCTGCTCGGAATGTTGGACCAAAGGTAAACACTTGAGTAAAAGCTCTGCAATTCAAGATTTTTATTCAAGTATAAAAATAGGATTCACATGATTAATTTTAAGTATTTAAAATATTCAGTGAGCTCTTAAAAAAAAAAAAAAAACAAGTCCTGTGCTGCTGTCTTATCCACAAATCCACACATATTTGCTGCTATATTTCTTTAATGGGTGTTAATAATAGTTTCATTAAAAATGTTTCATTTATAGAAACCATTTTATCCCAAAGGAATCTGCAAGTATATTTATAAACCCTACAGCTTACTAAATATAGGAATATAACCACTTCTGGGTGCACTCTACGGCAGCTGCCTTAGACAGCAGGCAACTACATTCCACAGCAACCGAAAACAAAGTAAAAGAAAAATACCAGCGCCTAAGAAGCTCCACAGAGAATCTAGGCGGTAGCAGTTAAACTGGAATTTCAGAATTCCATGTGGATAAGGCAAGCTAGTCATTTTCTAAATATGTGAAAAAAAATCAGATATGTATTTGTTAGGCCTACCTGTGGCCTTCACAGCCACCCAAGAATTTCAGTCAATGCTGAGTGACCCCTGACATCTGGGAATGGGGTGGATTTTGAAGAACAGCTTACCCTCTGATTTTCTATAACTCAACCACATAAGTGGAAAAAAAAATCTTATTTTCAAATTCCTGCAAAGAAGTGGACATGACACCCTCACGCATTCTTTTAACACTTCTAGTCACCCTCATGTGGGAACAGGGCAACAAGTGAGATTACATCAAGCATATATGAAGGAATGAATATTTCCTGAGGACCATGCAATGTCTAAATTTTAAGGTTTTGCTAGAGCAAAACAAGAGGCTGGGGGCTCTATAGCTGTTATCCTAAACACTCATTTGCTGTCATCGGTCAAATAACAGTAGATCAGGAAAACCATGTAGAAAACAGAGGGACTGAAGATACACATACCAGTTTTTTTGTTTGCTTTGCTTTGCTGTTTTTTTAAGTAAAGATACTCTGGGAAATTAAAGCAATTACAGTAAAGCAATTGTAGTGGAAATTATGAGACTTTTTTTTTTTTTTTCTTTCAAAGGTCATTTTAGTTAAGGCCTAGCTGGTAAGAAGCTTAGGAATTTGTTTTGGTTCTACAGTCACCTTCCTGAGATCCTGATCAGTTAACCTCTGAGAATCTTAGTTTTTAATGGAAAAACAGTAAGAACTAAAAATTATTACTATGGTAACCTCTCTCTCAAGATTCAGATCCAGAATTGCTTCCTAGAATGTTCCTGAAAACACTGACCCTTGTCCAAAATGAAGATTCTTGCCTTGCTCCCCAAAACAAAAAACAAAATAATGAACAATCCTGATTTTCTTTTTATATTTCCCCCAGCTCTGTTAATCTCAGTTAACCCACCTCATCGCCCAAAACAGACCTCCACCCTCTCTCACTGCCCTCGCACTTCCCGTATCATACTGACAGAATCATGCTGTTCGCACCTAGCAAAACGTGCACATCCAGAGACTCTTCTTTATTTCCACAGATACTATCTTAGTGTACACTCTTGTGTCTGCCACCTTTCTTCCTCCAGCCTGGAACCACGGTAAGTTTTCAAACTCGATCTGATTATATCAGCCCTAATTAAAAAATCTTCAGGAGTTCTCACTGTGGCGCAGCAGAAATGAATCAGACTAGTATCCAGGTTCAATCCCTGGTCTCGTGCAGAGGGTCAGGGATCTGGCATTGCCACAAGCTGTGGCGTAGGCTGGCAGCTGTAGCTCCAATTCGACCCCTAGTCTGGGAATCTCCATATGCCGCAAGCACGGCCCTAAAAAACCAAAAAAAAAAAAAACAAAAAAACCCCCCCAAAACCAAAAAAACGTTACTGCTTCCCCCTGCTCAAAGGTTAGAAGTCAAAGTCCTCACTCCGAGGAACTTCCCTCACAGGGCCTTTCCTCCAGCACACCAGCCCCTCTCCTCACACGCCCCGCAGGCCTCTAGGCCTTTTCACTGGCTGTCCCCTCCCTGTAGTGCCACCCCCTGCTCCGCTCTCTCCAACTGGCAAATTCCCATCCATCCTTCAAGATGTGGCTTCCATGTCACTTTCTCTTTGTAACCTTATCATACACCCCCAAGTTTACTGCCCCTCCTTTATATCTCTGTAACACTTTGTTTATACATTTATTACATAAAATGTATCACCTGGAAATATAATTATGCATTTCATATCTTTTTTTCTCAATAAACTATGAAACTTTCCAAGCAGGGAAAACGTTTGCTTCATCTTTGCGTCTCTAGTGCCTGAGATGAAGCAGGTGTTCAGGCTGAAGGAGAAACGATGATGATGACAGGCTTCCTTGGTTGTAAACTAAAAAAGCACAACTTTCTCCCAAACAGTAACATTAAAATTAACGTACAGAACAATACTCAGAAATATCTTAGTGTGGCTGTTACTCCGGGACCAAAATGGGTCAAACAATCTAGGTCTGTCCCAAACAATAAATTCAAAATGACAGGGCCCTGAGTTTCCAATCTGTGACTATGCAACTTCTAGGTAGGTTGGCAATAGCATATCCAGATAAATAAAACGCCTTTTTTTTCCCTGGCACTGCATCATAAGAAACTGTATACACAGATGTTCACTAACAACAAAGGATATTCACTGAGATTTTCCAGGACATAAATAGAAACTACGTGGCAGAGGTGAAATTTACTCTGGAGGCTTTGAGGAAGACTTCCAAGAAATGGGCAGTTACCATCCTGAAATACAAGGAAGGCCAATGGGACTGCTGTTCACAACAGCCACATTATACACTGTAAGGTACCAGACACAGAGAAAACAGTGGTATCTAAAAAAAACTACAGATTCACATCACAAGGGCATTTGCTTCTCAGATGGACAGGGTGGTTCCAAGATGCAAACAATAGGGGTTTTTTAATGACGGTTAATGATTTCTCCAGCAATACAGAGTAAGCTCCCTAGTATAAAATACAGAAGAGAATCAGGAATTTTTATTTTAATTATAGTAAGGATCAGATTCTAATTGTGGCACCCCCAAGGTAAGTATTATTTTAATAGGGTAAGTAAAAATCAAAGGCCATGTTGCTTTCTCTGATTTAAGAGAAGGACAAAATAAGCTGGAAGGTATGTTGAAAAAGTGCCGACATTCAGCATCTAGTCTTTAAGCAGATCAATGTTTAAACAATTCACTAAAGACTACCCTACGCCAGCATCCAGTGTTCCGTAATAAAGTAGTAACAGTGGCAGTAGTGCCAGTGGCTGCCACTGGCAGGCCTCCTTACGTAGGCTAGGCATTACATGTGAGAACCTCAGAGTTAACTCCTTTACCATTAACTCAATAAAGTGCATATTGTTACTTCCATTTTTCAGGCTAAGAAACTGAAGTTCAGAGAGGTTAAGAAGCTTTCCCAAAAGTCACTGAGTCATAGCCTAATAAGAGGTGGAGGCCAGATTTAAATCTAGATCTGACTAATCACCACAGTCTTAGTTATGATAATAAAATTATGATGCTCATAACTGAACATGAACGAACCCAGTAAATAGGAGAGAAAATTTGTAATGTGAGCCCCCCTCATTCTCAAAGACAACTAAGGTAAGAAATCTGGCACATTTCCCTTCCTTATGAGTAGCTCTTTTGTTTTATGTGTTAAAATTATAGTTCTCTAAGATATGCTGACTTCATGCAAATGATGAGAAGATAAAATGTAATGACACTTTACAACCTTTAGCAAGTTACGTGGTATTTCTGGTCTTCAAATTCCTTTAAGAGTGGGAGATGGAGGCAGTTTGGCATGATTCTTTAGTATCTTTTACAATAATTTTGTTTCTACGTCCAGGTAAAATTACTATTATTTTAATTTGTGCTGATTTCTTATTTTTATCTGTCTTCCACACACATGAAAGTGATGTGCAGCAAGGCCTGGCCCAACCAATAGTTAAAATAAGATCTGAAAACAAGGCCATTTCTAAAATAAGATTCAAAGCCAGGTGAAAGGCCAGTACTGCTGTGAGAAGAGACCAGCAGAAAAGAAAACACTCAGCACTCAGAATCATTCTTGTGCCAAATTACAGAGAGAGGAAAGCTATATAAGGAAAGCCCATGAGCTTGGAGTTGATGTTTAAGATAACAAAAGTACATTCAATACACAGCAACCAAGACAGCTACAGAAATGGCTTTTTAAAAATAAAAAGTAAAGTTACCAAAAAAAGGTTCTACAAAGGTCATTTTCTCCCTTGTGTGGAGAAAGTCCTAAATTGGCAAGTGGATTATTATAAAATAGTCACTGGTTCACTGGTTTCTTGGCCATTTATTCTTTCTGGCCCTGAAATTTAAGAGCTAATGTTTCTATTTTGAAAGAATAGAGGAATTACTGTTCTTTAGCTGGGGAAGAAGTTATCATTCAGTATAAGTGGGACCAGTAACTTTCCCTAAGGCCTCCCACTCCCACCCTCCTAGGACTTCTCTACTGTCATTCCGGAGACATTCCCTGAAATGAAGGGAACTCATAGTCAGCTTTAAGCCGGCATTTAAAACAGCCTTTGTCAAGTGGTATCCCCATTGTCCAGAAAATAATCACCTATTTTACAACTGCTTTGTATCCACTGGGTTATCAATACTGTGACCTATTTGTCATTTATAATTTCTACCTGCCTAACAGAGTGGACTTCAGGCACCTGCTTTTCAGCTTTCCCTTTTCCTCTACCTTGCAAGAGTACACTTAGTGGAAGGGTTTATTCAGAGGTATAGCCTCACCATTTCAATTCTCATTAAGATGTCTTAGTGAGGAGGGCCTCTAAAATCTAAAAATTTCTTTTTTACCAGTATTGCCAAATATTTCTGCAAAATTATTTTCTTAAACATGTCCTCTCATTTAGAACTGAATCTGAGCACTACGCAAGCTTAATCTTAATTGCATAATGAGATTCAAAGCTTGATAAAGTTCTGATGACAATCCTACTAAACTAAAAGGAGTGGAGGGGTGGCTACTCTTCTCTGATGAGCATCTGCCCTGGGGGAGCAACATCCAGCAAAGGGACTGTGAATCCCAGGGGTGCTGAAATAGGAAAGAGCTTGACACGTTTAGAGAACAAAGTAGGTCAGAATGGTGAGAGAGGAGGTCTAGGAGGTGGGAAGTGATTAGAACATGTAGGGTCTTCCTTGTGAGCATGCTGGAAAGTCTGAATTTTATTTAATACTCCTTGAAATACGCTCTCCTCTTGAATATTTTTTTTTTAATTTTTAATTTTATTTTTTTGTCTTTTAGGGCTACATCCGCAGCACATGCAAGTTCTCAGGCTAGGGGCTGAATTGGAGCTGCAACTGCTGATCTACACCACAGCTCACAGCAACGCTGGATCCTTAACCCACTGAGCAAGGACAGGGATCAAACCCGCAAACCCATGGCTACCCATCAGGTTCGCTACTACCGAGCCACGACGGAAACTCCCTCCTCCTGAAATATTTAACACTGTATCCTCTTAGTTTTCCTCCTATTTTTCTGACTCCCACTTCTGCCTCCTTCCACACTCTAGGCTAGCTGTTTTCTAAATACCACCGCTCTTCAAACCTGAGTCTTAGACTCTCTTCTTTTCTCACTGTATATATTCTCCCTAAACAACCTCACCTCAATGATTGCACAAGTTTATACGCCCTGCCCAGAGCTCTCTCGGCTGCAGTAGCACACACCTGCCTAAGTGAGTCAACACTTTCACTGTCACACACAGAGGTCATGCCTTGCCAACCACTCACGCTGGCTTCACTCTGCTTCCTACCTCCAGGTCAGTCCTTCCATTAGGTTCCTTAGTAGCCAGCACATGTATCGCTGCTCACAGTGCCTTTCAAAATAAAAAAGCTGCCATTTATGGGTGTGATAATTTGCGTAATATCCATCTTTTGTACTACACTGTAAATTTCATGAGCGACCTTACCTATTTTTTGGTTCATTATAGTATCCTCGGTCTTAACTCAGGGCCTGATATATACTAGACAATTAAAACTGGTCAAATAAGTAACTCATTTTCTAGAAAACAAAATAACTGAATCTTTGAAACATTACTGGGATGGGGGTGAGGACAGAGAGGTAAAGAGGAAGATGATAAACAGAATATCAATCACAAGCAAAACATTCTGTTACTCTCTGAAATAATTTCTCACAGAAGGCTCTAGGAGAAAAATGAATCAGGTTTTTGAAAAGAAGGCCCACATATTAGTTTTTGCTCCGTAGGTAACAAGCATATCTTTGAAAGGAGTAGATCAGATGAACTTCTCTAACTAAGAAAAGGTTTTCCATTTTGAGAAACTAAAATGTCACCACATGAAAAAAAATTTCCTTAAGTCTTATTCCTTGTCAACAAAGAAGCATCAGATTCTTTGGTTTCTGCCAAGTGGATACCAACAAGTTAAAACAATGATTGCCTTTTTATTATTCCAATGACGCACTCCTCAGGGAACTGACTGCGTTTAGAAAATAACTTTTTTCTTAAGGGTCAACACTTGGTAATTGTTCTATGTAATTGTCCTGACATTATAGCAAGACATGAAAACCACCTTTGTAAAAAAGGTACACATTTTGCTACGGCATCTATTTGTGCCTAGATTCTCCCTCTTCTATTCCTCCTATGTAGCAGTTCTTGTATGAGGACCACAGAGGAGAACACGGGAGCCTGTTACCTTAGGGACATGCACCGCATGGTGTTTGCATGTTATTAAATCTATCGAGATCTCGAAGGTTACCTTTTCTGAAGTCTGATGAAGCAGCAGTAGATGAGTCACTACGGCACTGAATTCTCAACAGTTTCCTGGGCTCAAGTTCACTGCAGATGACCCTTAGTTTCTAAAGGTGCTGCTGGTGGTGAAGAGCCTGTCTTCTAAAGACCTAAATTGAAATCCTGCTTTCTCCATTTATGAACTAGGCAAGTTAATGTCTTTGAAATTAAATTTTCCCATGTGAAAATGACGTTAAGTACACGTTTGTTATGGGGTTATTATAAAGATGAAATGAAACAAAATACGTAAAAAGCTTAAAGTAATATTAACTATGTGGTACATGTGCAGCAAATGAGTGAGAGAGTTTTTTGTTTCTTTCCTTTCCAAAGGTCTTCAGTTCCCATCTGATTGGTCTCAAGAGCTCTTTACACTTTCAATTAATGCCAAAGAGAGTCTGTTTATGTAGATTATGTCTACCAGTGAAACCTAAATTTTAAAAAATTTATTATTTCATTTAAAAACAGTGAACTCATCATAGGCCATAAAAAAACCCATCTTTTTAATAAAAATTCCTAGGAGGAATGGTACTCTTCTACATTTTGGTAAGTCTCCTTCTATCTGGCTTAATAGAAGACACCTGGATCCTCACAGCTGCTTCTGCAGCAAAGCTATTGTGCCGTCACATGCCCTGAAGACCTTGGAAAACTGCACTGAGAGAATGAAAAGACAAATACGGGCTTAGCATTATTATGAAAATAGTTTTAATCTCAAAGGACTTCCCCAAAAGGGTCTTGGGGGCCTCAGACCAAACTCTGTAAACCATTACTTTAGGCAATGATTCTTAATGAGGAGTATTAATTTGGGGCTTTACCGCTGGAGACTGCCACTCGGAAAATTTAGGGCAGGTTCTAGCCATGGGTATGTTTAGAAGTTCTACACGTAATTATTGTGTGAACTCCTAAGAACCACTGCCATAAAAAAGGTTAAGATCATTAGTCAATATACTTCTCAAAAAGCTCAGTGGCTATGATTTTTTACATGGACAATAATGTGCTGGTGAGGATGTGGAGAAACTCCCCGTACAGTGCTGGTGGGAACGTAAAGTCATGCCGTTGCTGTGAAAAAGTCTGATGATCCCTTTAGAAGTTAAAAATAGAATTATCAGATAACCCAATACTTTCATGCCTCAGTACAAACACAAAAGAAATGAAAACAAGTGTTCAAAAAACCCTTATATATGGATGTTTAAAATTTCATTTTTCATAACAGTCAAAAAGTAGAATCAATACAAATGTTCATTGACGGATTAATGGACAAACAAGATGTGGTACTTCCATACAATGGAATATCATTCTGCCATAAAGAGGAACCAAACAGTAACATATCCTACAATGTGGATGACTCTTTAAACATTATGTTAAATGGAAGACAGATACACAAGGCCACACATGGTATGATTTCTTTTCTATGAAACAGACAGAAAGGCAGATTCATAGAAACAGCAGAAGAGTGGCTGTCAACAGCTGAGGAGAAGAGAGAATGGCAAATGGGTATGGGGTTTCCTTCTGAGGTGATAAAAATGTTTTGGAATGTATAGTGGTTTTGATCACACAAGGTCACTAAAAAAAATCTTCATGTTATATGTATGTGAATTTTATCACAACTAAATTTTTTAAAAGTTTGTTGAAACTGATTGTCCATCAGGCACTTTACACACGTTTTATTTCATCCTTGCTACACTATGGGGCAGCTGATTTCCTTTTCTTTACAAATGAGGTTTAGACAAGTAACTAGTCCAGAGCAGCAGAGCAAAGCTGGTTTTAACCAAAGCAGTCTGACTCCATGGCCCACTTTCTGTTGTGCTGTATGTGTGCACTCTTTTTTTTAAAGGCCACTCCTGTGGCATATGAAAGTTCCAGGGCTAGGGATCAAACTGGAGCTACAGCTGCAGGGCTATGCCACAGCCACAGCAACTCGGGATCTGAGACACATCTGCGACCTATGCTGCAGTTTGCAGCAATGCAGGATCCTTGACCCACTGAGTGAGGTCAGGGACTGAACTCACATCCTCATGGACACTAGGTCAGGTTCTTAACCTGCTGAGCCACAATGGGAAGTCCACGTGCACTCTTTAAAATAACAAAGTGGGGGTCAACACAAGATGGTAGAGTAGGACTTGAGTTATCTCCTCTCACAAAAACACCAAAACCACAACTAACTGCTGAACATCAACAAAGTAGACTGGAAGTTACCAAAAAGACATCCTATACTCAAAGGCAAAGAAGAAGCCCACGAAGACAGTAAACGGGGGGCTTCTGCGATACAAGCGATCCTATACATGCCAGGGGATGCCCCACACACTGGAAAATAACTATATCGTAGGGGCTCTCTCCCATAGGAGTGAGAGTTCCGAACCCCACATTGGGTTCCCCAGCCTGGCACTGGGAAGAGGACCTCCCAGAGCATTTGGCACTGAAGGTCTGCGGGACTTGAGCACAGAAGCTCAAGCTTCTGGATGAAACTGGATGAAACTCTGTATGATACCATTGATATAAAATACGTAAATAAAAATTCATTTCTATATAAAGATTACGTATATGAAATTCTAGAAAAGGGAAATCTCTGATGAGAAAAAGCAGCTCTCTCACTGCCTAGGGCACAGAGCTGGGGAAGGAGACTGAATGCCAAGGGACACGAGGGGATTTGGGGAGGTGATGGGAAACAGTCCATATTTTTATCACTGTGGAGATCACAAAGGTTTATACATTTTAAAAAATTCATTGAACTGTACATTTAAAATGGGCGCATTTTAATTGCACGTAAAGTATAATCAATAAAACTGATTGAGAAGCAACAATACAAGGGGTGGGATCGAGACTGCAGAGGAGTGAGATGTGACGCCCACCTTTTCCCACAAACACATCAAAAGAACCCATTGACATGTTGAATGATTCGCACGGAACATCTACTGAACGCTGGCAGAAGAATTTAACCCTCCGAAGAGGGCAAGAAACCCTCCAATAACTGGGTAGAACAAAAGGAAAAAAGAGAGAGAGAAAGCAATGGAGGCAGGACTGGCACTCCTGAGCGGGAGCTGAGGAAGAGGAAAAGAACCCACACCCTGGAAAGTCACCTGACGGGGGGGGGGGGGGGATCAGACAAGATGGAGGGACCTGAAAGCCTCAGAGAAAAATGCAGCAGCTGCACTGAGGAGGGCAAGGCAGAGAGAGAGAAGCACAGGCTAGTGGTACCACCCCACCCCCAGAAACCACAGCCTGAGACAGGAGGGGGCTGAGCACTGAGACTCGGGCTCCAGAGGTCAGTTCTGAGAAGAGGACTAGGACGGGCTGTGTGGAGATGACCTGAGGGGCTAGGGAGCGGTGCACCAAGGGCTGGGGAGCAGAGTACCACAGCCGAGGAAACCCAGGAGGAAGTCAGGACCCTCAGGAGAAGCAAGGCACCATCGTTGAGGAGGGCGCGAGGAGAGGGGACCACCATAAGAATATATTTCTCTGCACATACAGACTCTTGGCGGGTGGGGCCACAGGCAGTGAGGCACCTGTTGAGCACACTATAGGGTGACGGGACTCTCTTGGTGGGCTATGGATGGTGGCACCTCCCGTGTGCCCTGTGTGTCCTACAGGCAGGAGGGGCAAACTCAGTCATCTCAGACTCCAGAGGTGGGCATGGCCTGCCACCATTAGGGGTCTGTGAACAGGCACTACCTGCAGCCACTGGCACCTGGTTGGCCCAGAGGAGGGAACTGTAACTGAGCACCACCTGCTGCTGTTCTCACTCCCCTGAGAATGCACACATCCTGCAACTGCCGCTCCCAAAAACTCTGGGCACTGCCTACAACCGCCTGGGTGTTATTGCCACTTGCCAAGGCCTTGCAACTAGGAGCAGCCTGCATCACCTTCCTGAGGGTCCATGCCACTGGCCCAGCAACCAGGCACTGGCTGCTAGGTCCTGCCTATTGCCTCCATCTGGCTGGAAGCATGTGCAGCACCCTAAAAATAAATAGTAGGTCCTCACAAAATACCCAGGGGAACTTGTGCATAGAAATAGCCCGCTAAGACCAGAGAGGTTGCTTTCCCTAAACTCACAGAATAAGAAATATATAAGCAAAATTAAAAAGCTCAGGAAAAATTCCCACTTAAAAGAACAGGAGAATTCCCCTGAAGGAACAAACAATGGAACAGACATCTGCAGTCTAACAGAGCTCTATATGACTATCAGGCTAAAGCAAGCAGATATAGGAAGGGGTTAATATACTTGAAAAACAGGGCAACCACAAGTCAAATCCAAACACTGCATTCACAAAAAATTAAAAGAACAGGACACAAGCATAAATAAAAGGAAATCATCCAACCAAAAAAAGGAAGGAACAAAGGAGAAACAGAATCAACTGGAAAACGAGGTTTAAAACAGCAATAAAAACACATTTATCAATGATTACCTTAAATGTCAATGGACTGAATGCATCCAATCAAAAGACAAAGAGTGGCAGACTGATTAAAAAAAAAAACCAAAAGCCTATAATATGCTGCCTGCAAGAGACTCGCCTTAGGGCAAAGGACACATAGAAATTGAAAGGGAGGGTCTGGGAAAAGATATTTCACATGGCTGGAAAAGACAGGAAAGCAGGAGTTGCAATACTCCTATCAGACAAAAGAGACTTTAAAGCCCATAAAGAGAGACAAGGAAGGACGCTATTTAATGATAAAAGGATCCATCCAGGAATAGGATATTACACTTGTCATTATACATGTCCCTAATACAGGAGTACCCAAATACATACAACAGACACAGACATAAAGGAGAAGCTGATGGGACTACAGTAACAGTAGATTTTAACACCCCACTCACATCAGCGGACAGATCCTCTAGACAGAAAATCACTAAGGCAACAGCGATCCCAAATGACATAAGAGAAAAGTTAGACTTCACTGATATTTTCAGGACATTACATCCAAAAAATCAGAATATACATTCTTTTCAAGTGCACTTGGAACTCAATTCTCAAGGATTGACTACATACTGGCGCACAAAACTAACCTCAACAAATTTAAGAGTAGAGAAATTATTTCAGGTATCTTCTCTGACCACAATGGCATGAAACTAGAAATCAACCACAGAAAAGAAATGAGAAAAAACTGATGACATGGAATCTAAACAACATGCTACTAAAAAACCATGGGTCAATGAGGAAATCAAAAAGGAAATGAAAAAATACCTTGAGACAAATGATACGGAAAACACAACATTCACATCTATGGGATGCAGCAAAAGCAGTTCTTAGATGGAAGTTCATTGAGATACAGGCCTTCCTCAGAAAAGACGAAAAATCTCAAATTAACAACTTAACCTACCACCTAAAAGAATTAGAAAAAGAATAAACAAAACCTCAAGTCAGCAGAAGGAAGGAAATAATAAATATCAGCGAGGAAATCAATAAAATAGAGATTCAAAAGACAATAGAAGGGAGTTCCGGGAGTTCCCGTTGTGGCTCAGTGGTTAACGAATCCAACTAGGAACCATGAGGTTGTGGGTTTGATCCCTGGCCTTGCTTAGTGGGTTAAGGATCAGGTGTTGCCGTGAGTTGTGGTGTAGGTTGCAGACACGGCTCGGATCCCGCATTGCTGTGGCTGTGGTGTAGGCCAGTGGCTACAGCTCTGATTTGACTCCTAGCCTGGGAACCCCCATATGCCGCAGGAAGCGGCCCAAGAAATGGCAAAAAGACCAAAAAAAAAAAAAAAAAAAAGGAGTTCCGTTCAAGGCTCAGCAGTTAACGAACCCAACTAGGATCCAGGAAGATGTGGGTTCAATCCCTAGTCTTGCTCAGTGGGTTAATGATCTGGTGTTGCCATGAGCTATGGTGTAGGTTGCAGACGCGGCTTGGATCCTGTGTTGCTATGACTGGCTAGGCCGGCAGCTGCAGCTCTGATTCAGCCCCTAGCCTGGGAACTTCCATATGCTGCAGGTGCTGCCCTGAAAAGCAAACAAAACAAAGTAAAAAAACCAAACAAGCCATAGAAAAAAAATCAAGAAAACCAAGAGCTGGCTCTTTGAAAGAGTAAACAAAATTGACGAACCTCTGGCCAGACTCACCAAGAAGAGGAAAGAAAGAACCCAAATAAAGAAAATAAGAAATGAAAAAGGAGAAATCTCAACAGATAGTGCAGAAATACAAAAAACCATAAGAGAATATTATGAACAATGATATGCCAGTAAATTTGACAACCTAGAAGAAATGGACAACTTTCTAGAGATACACAGCCTGCCAAAACTGAATCAAGAAGAAACAGATCAAATGAACAGACTGATCACTACAAATGACATTGAATATGTAATAAAAACACTTCCTACAAACAAAAGTCCAGAACCAGATGGCTTCACTGACGAATTCCACCAAACATACAAAGAAGAACTTATACCCATCCTTCTTAAACTGTTTGAAAAGACTGAATACAGAACACTCCCAAAGACATGCTATGAAGCCACCATCACCCTAATACCAAAATCAGACAAAAATACTACCAAAAAAATTTACAGGCCAATGTCTTTTGTTGAGACACAAAAATTCTCAACAAAATTTTAGGCAACTGAATCCAATAACACATACAAAAAAAGATCATACACCACGACCAAGTGGGAACCACCTCAGGTTCACAAGGATGGTTCAACATACGCAAATCAATCAACATAAAACACCACATTAACAAAAGAAAACTCAAAAACCACATGATCATCTCAACAGATGCAGAAAATGCATTTGACAAAGTCCAACATCAATTCATGATAAAAACTCTTACCAAAGTGGGTATAGAGTGAACACAACATAATAAAAGCCATTTATGACAAACCCATAGGGAATATAATACTCAACAAACAAGAGCTGAAAGCCTTCCCACTAAAATCTGGAACAAGACAAGGATGCCCACTCTCACCACTGTTATTCAACATGGTACTGGAAATCCTAGCCAAAGCAATCGGACACTCAAAAGAGATAAAAGGTACCCAAACTGGAAGAGAAGAGGTAAAATTGTCACTCTATGCAGATGACATGATACTTAGGACTCCCCATAAAAACTACTTGAACTGATCAACGAATTTAGCAAAGTAACAGGATACAAGATTAAAATTCAGAAATCAGTTGCATTTCTGTATACTAACAATAAAATATTAGAAAGGAAGTATAATAATACACTACCTTTTAAAATAACACCACAAAAAATTAAATGTCTAGGAATAAACCTGACCAAGGAGGTGAAAGACTTACATGCTGAGAACTGTAAAATGTTAATCAAGGAAATTAAAGAGGATTCAAAGAAATGGAAAGATATTCCACGCTCCTGGGTTGGAAAAATGAGTATCATAAAAGTGGCCATACTACCCAAAGCAATCTACAGATTCAATGCAATCCCTATCATATTACCCATGACGTTTTTCACAGAACTAGAACAAACAATCCACACATTTATATGGAACCACGAAAGACCCAGAATTGCCAAAGCAATCCTGAGGAACAAAACCAAAGCAGGAGGCATAACTCTCCCAGACTTCAGGCAATATTACAAAGCTACAGTAATCAAGACACTGTGGTACTGGAACAAAAACAGACATACAGACCAATGGTACAGAATAGAGAACCCAGAAACACACCCAGACACCTATGGTCAATTTATCTTTGACAAAGGAGGCAAGAATATAATGTGGGAAAAAGTCTCTTCAGCAAGTGGTGCTGGGAAAACTGGACAGCTGCATGCAGATCAATGACACTAGAACACAGCCTCACACCATGCACAAAAATAACCTCAGAATGGCTTAAAGACTTAAACATAAGACAAGACTCCATCAAACTCTTAGAAGAGAACATAGGTAAAACATTCTCTGACATCAGCTGTACAAATGTTTACTTAGGTCAATCTCCCAAACCAAAAGAAATAAAAACAAAAATAAACCTATGGGACCGAATCAAACTGACAAGCTTTGGCACAGCAAAGGAAACCATTAAAAACAACAACAACAACAAAAAGACAATCTTTGGAATGGGAGAAAGTAGTGTCAAACAATGTAACCAACAAGGGCCTAATCTCCAAAATATACAAATAACTCATACAACTCAACAGCAAAAAACCAAACAACCCAATTGACAAATGGGCAGAAGACCTGAAGAGACATTTCTCCAAAGAAGAGAAACAGATGCCCAACAGGCACATGAAAAATGCTGAACATCACTAATTATTAGAGAAATACAAATCAAAACTACACTTCACACCAGTCAGAAAGGCCATCATTAGTAAGTCAAATAAAAAATGCTGGAGAGGGTGTGGAGAAAGGGAACCCTCCTACACTGCTGGTGGGAATGTAAATTTGTATAATCACTCTGGAGGAGAGTATGGTGGTACCTCAGAAAACTAAATACAGAACTACCACATGACCCAGCAATCCCACTCCCGGGCATATAGCTGGACAAAACTTTCATTTTAAAAAGATACACACACCCCTATCTTCACTGCAGCACTATTCACAATAGCCAAGACGTGGAAACAACCTAAACGTCCAATGACAGATGAATGGATTAAGAAGATGTGGTATAAAAAAAGAACAAAGGCATAATAAAAAAGAACAAAATAATGCCATTTGCAGCAACGTGGATGGAACTAGAGATTCTCATACTAAGTGAAGTAAGTCAAAAAGAAAGACAAATACCATACGATATCACTTATATCTGGAAACTAGCATGTAGCACAAATGAACCTACCTACAAAAAGAAACAAATTCATGAACATGGAGAAGAGACTTTCAGTTGCCAAGGGGGAGGGAGAGGGAGTGGGAGAGGGATGCACTGGGAGCTTGGGGTTAGGAGATGCAAACTACAGATTTGGAGCGGCTACGCAATGAGATCCTATTGTATAACACAGGTTTGTGATGGAACATGAGGGAGGATAATGTGAGAAAAAGAATGTGTGTGTGTATAACCAGGTCACTTTGCTGTATAGCAGAAATTAGTAGAACAAATCAACTATAATAAAAAATTTTAAAAAAAAGAAGCAACAGTAACAAAAAGGGCTTTTTTTCCCCCACATTGGCTTATCCTGTTATATATAAAACGTGAAGTGTCAGGCTCCTGGAACCACAGAAAGGGCACTGCAATGATCTACTCCAAAGAACAGAAGAATCCAGAATACGGTGAGGCCTCACTGTCAACATAACTGACCACAGCACTGACAGCGCGTTATTACCTAATCTGTTTGTACAGTTTATTCCTGATTTTGTCTTCAAATTCTGACAGGTATCTGATGTTTGTGTCCCAATCCTGTCCTTCACTCCAGGCATGGTTTTAGTTTAACCTTCTGACTTACATTTTGAGTCCTGAATCCTGGCAGACTCAAAATCTGTCCCAACCCTCTGCTTTGTGTAAACTCCAGTGCTGTGACTGTTATGAAAACCACTTGATCACGCGCTGTCAGGTATTCTTTCTGGTTACACCACCTGGGCTTCTTTCTTTAGCTAGTCCTTCATACTCATCCTGGGCGCGCCACAGGTTCCAGCTGTCACCACTACCACCATCACAGCACTTACCAGTTGAGGGTCAAAGTGTGATAAACACTGGGCTTTACATAGTATCTAATTCTCACAGCAGCTCCGCAAGGTGGCCATGAAATTTATCTTTCTGATTAGGAAGTGGAGGCTCAGACATTAAGCTCCCAAGACTAATATGTACAGAAGCTCAAATTTAAGTCTCTCTAGCCAGACTTAATAATCACTTCAATTAACAGCACCCTTCACTTAAATTCAGGACTTTGGGGCAGGAATACCATTATCTTAGTAGCTACTTAATTCTGTAACAGCACTGGTAACCCTCTATATGTCAATCAACAAGGTTGTCTCAAATTGTTAACATCCTCCCTGGTGTCCAACACAGTTTCTGTGAACACGAAAATTATTGCTGAATAAATGAGTAGCCACAGATATTTTTAGATAGAAGAAAACAAGCTGGGGTGGGGGTGGGGAGTCAAAGTGACCAACTTTCTGTTCCCAACTCAACCTAAGTTCTACAAACATGCAACCAACACAGATTTTTTTCCTCCTTCTAAAAAAAGTAATTAGAGCCACCTGAGTGAAACAGAATGCGGACAAGAGTCTACAGTAATTGAAAGAAGTAACATCAGTCTTGCTTTTTATAGCTCTAGTTACTGGCCATATTGTCAAGTTACAAAGGATTAATCTGATGACTCACTACAGTAACCTGCATCTGCTCTCAGACAATGCCAACGGGCATTGCATTTCATGCAAAATGAGTTTTATATGTATCATTATTCAAGGGATTGACTGCAATTTTTTTTTTAAACTCACATCAAAACTGCTTATTTCAAAAGCATCCAATACTTCAGATAATTTGTTTGCTTAACCAGAACTCAGTGAGGTAGATAATAGGGCTATTCTCCTGTACAGTTCAAGTATAAAAAAGGCAAGTTAGTAATCTTTCCTCACAAAGGAAAGCAATACTAGAAAAGGGTAGAGAATCCAATGTTTAGACTTCTAAGGCAGTATGCAGATATTGCAGCGTTAGCACATTTACACAGAGAAACTAAATCATCACGAAAATAGTACACAAACCAACAGTTCAAGAAAAGCAAATTAATACCTCTCGAATTAGTAAAAAGCAAGTTTAAATAGTGAATGAAGCACAGATATTTCTAGTCACTCCTTCCTGAGACAACCTCAAAATAAAGAATAAACAAGAAGGGGCACTTCAGTGGAAAGGAGCTCTCAGCACATCTTTGGAGGACAGAAAAAGGATGGCTGAGTGATGATCAATGCATCCAAGTATGAAGCCACTATCTGGAACACAGAGTGAGCACACTGCAGCAGAAAGGAGAAGACAGGCACACAGAACCATGTGATCGAGCCAGAGCCTCCGTAGAGACAAGATGGGTCATTAACTCACTGTGCCACAGTAGGAACTCCATAAATGACATTTTAAAATGCACTTTCATGTACTCATTCTTCTGATAAGATTACTTCTACATTAAATTCAACCTAGAGAAGGTGAAATTCCCTTGGCATGTGCTCTTCGTATCCTCGAGGCAATCTTTTTTTACAACAGCTCCTACATATCCAATTTCTTATTTAATGTCTATCTTGCTCATTAGACTGTATGGGGTCAGGAAGGGTGGCGTCTTATCTTTCATGTTCATCTCTGCGTCCCAGCACCAACCTAGTGTTTGACACACAGTTGGCTCTCAACAAATGTTCAATCAAATTAAGATTGATTTTTGAGTCCTGGATTATGTAAGCAGTAGTAATAAAAACTAAGACAAAGAGGAACAAGATAGAGTTTAAGGAATTTACCGGCTAATGGGAAGATAAGCATACAAATAGATAATTCAACATTTCCTAACAAATTAGATTGATAGGAACTCTCTTCCAACAGGTATTTATGTGTTTGTTCTGTTAAGTAACAGAGTTACAAAATTCAATAAATTCAAAAGTTCAGAGTCTAAGCTATAGAAAAAAAAAATAAGGATTCCAGTGTTACAAAATAGATAAGAATAAAGCAACAGGGACATACAAAAGAGGGACATTTAAACATGAAAGATGTAGTGGTGGTGGGTGCGGGAGGTGGGTAGGGATTCTGGGTTAGATCATTTTTAAGCTGAGTTTAGACTAATGGACAGAGGTTACCTAGACAAAGGCACGGAGAAAGGACAGTCTAGGTAGAAATAAACAACACAGGCAAAGGAACACAAATAGAGTGAAAGAGAATGATATGATTAGAATATTATAAGCAGTTTAGGAGAGCTGAAGCAAAAGGAAGTGGAAGCAAATGACTAAAAGGATGCAAAGGGTGTGGGAAAAGAGGCCTTTGAAATGATACCCATACAGCTGCTCTGATAAGGATGCACGGATGACAGTGCCATTTCCTCAGATGGGGACTTCAGAAGGAAAAAACAGATTTGGGGGAATAAGATGCTGATTTCAGTTTTGAACCTTTTGAGAAGAGTATATGATAGCTCACTGGAGAAAACAACTGGTGCTTTAGTTTACAGGTAGGGAGCTGAGCAGAGATCCCATATTATAGAGATGAATTTCACACCATTCTTTGACCATCACCCGGAATTTGTCTGGGTTATTACTCTATTATTTCTACACCAACAGTTCTTAGTAAGACCTCCATTCTTTAAGCCTACCACTTTTTTTTTTTTTTTGGGTCTTTTTAGAGCCACCCCTGCGTCTTGTGGAGTTTCCAAAACTAGGGGTTGAATCAGGAGCTGTAGCTGCTGGCCCAAACAACAGCCACAGCAACCGCCAGATCTGAGCTGCATCTTTGACCTATACCACAGCTCACGGCAGCGCCGGATCCTTAACCTTTTGAGCAAGGCCAGGGATGGAACCTGCGTCCTCATGGATGCTAGATTCGTTTCCACTGAGCCACAACGGGAACTCCCAAGCCTACCACTTTTTCCATCATCACTCTCTATCCTTATTTCCTCACTTCTCTCCACTCCTTGATCTACCATTTCAACCTTCTGTACTTCGCTGCTTCCATCACACTCGTTTGGAATACCCAGCCTGGTTAATCCACATATTCACATCCTCTGTTTGCATCCAAGCAAGCTAAATATTTCTCCTGAAAAGCCTCTGCATTTTCAGCTCAATTTGTCTGAAATGCTCATCTCCTGGCTCTATTATACAAATAATGAATAATGAATGAAGTTCCTGAGTCATTCATTTCAATAGTCTGTTAACCCATACTTTCTAAATAGGGTCAATTTTTAAAGGAAATAATACACTAAAAGAAGAAACCTCTGTGTTTTAAGGTCCCACAATCAAGAGAATAGCATAAAGAACCTTTATCATTCACATACATTCAGGAAACAATTAGGTAATTAAAGTTCCCAAAGTTTCATGATGGTATATATCATTTTCATGAAGAGAGTCAAAGCAGTGATGAACATATATTTTAGCTAAACTTTATAGTAGAAACAGTAGAGGAAAATTTTTGAAGAATGAGAATTTGTGCTTTACAAATTCAAATTAACCATCCTTACTCCATGTCTACTATTTTTAGTAGATAAAATATTTAGAGTATTTATTTATGAGACAGACATGAATTACAAACCAGCTAAACACTAAACACGAAAGGCCTTCCCTCCCCCCTCCAGGACATGAAGTAGGGGAGCATTATATATATAAAAACAAAACAAAAAAACAGAAAAAAGAGAAAAATAATTTATTTTGAGAAAAAAACAGGGAAGGGGTCAAGGAGGGAGTCATATTTCAGTCAAGCCTTGAGTAATGAGCAGATACGACGGGAAAAGCAGAATTTAAGGAGTACTAGAAACACATAGGTACCATGGACGTTCTGGTGTGGTGCAGTGGGTTAAGGATCCGGTATTGCTGCATGTGGTGCAAGTTGCAGCTCTGCTTGGTTTTGATCCCTGGCTGGGCTATGCCGGGGTGTGGGAAAAAAAGAAAAGAAAAGAAACACAGAGGTAACTGAAAATACACACAAAACATGAATAAAACAGCTGTAAGATCTTGAAAATCTGATGAGTATAAATTACCAAAGTTCAGATAAACATTTAAGTATCAGATGAAGAAGGAACAAGTCCTGTGGGATGGGAAGACCGTTTCATGCAGTTAGAAAGGACACCTCCAGTTTAAATCACATTCACGTTTTGACATTCTTACCCCAGCTACTTAACAGGATGAGCACATCCTGTGTATGAATGTTTCATGGCTCTGAGCTCATCTGAACTGATGAGATAACCCAAGGGAATGAGTTCAATCACAAAGCAATCAATTAATCAAAGTGAAACAAAATCAACTCAAAATTCAAGCTCTTTTCTCCCGCAAAATGGAAATAGCTAATTTTTCTCACTCTAAAAGTAATAAACACTATTTTTTCAAATGTGAAAAAAACACAGGTTTTAAGAAAATAAAATTGAGCAGAGACAGCCACTGCTTACAAGATGACTACTGCTGCACATTTCCCAGACTTCTCCCACACACACACACACACACACTGAAGACAACTGTAATCCTAGTCTAGGACCTGTTTCATGATCACTGCTTTTTTTTTTTTCTTTTAACAACATTTGGAAAGCTTTATTATCAATTTTATTTATTTATTTAAAAAAATTTTTTTGTCTTTTTGCTATTTCTTTGGGCCGCTCCTGAGGCATATGGAGGTTCCCAGGCTAGGGGTCGAATCGGAGCTGTAGCCACTGGCCTACGCCAGAGCCACAGCAACGCAGGATCCGAGCCGCGTCTGCAACCTACACCATAGCTCACGGCAACCGCCGGATCGTTAACCCACTGAGAAGGGGCAGGGACCGAACCCGCAACCTCATGGTTCCTGGTCGGATTCGTTAACCACTGCGCCACCATGGGAACTCCTATTATCAATTTTAATGGCTCTACAGTAACCCATTGTTTAGACAAACTGTAATTAATTTAAATCTCAGTTTACTGCCAAGGTCCATTATGCCCAGTTTTAACTTTCTACTTTCTCTGTTGAGCAATTCTAGCTATTTCTCAATGAGTAGTATTTCACGACTTTTATACTTTCTTAGAGGTTGTATTAGTTTCCTAAAGTGGCCATCACAACTCACTGCAAACTGGGAGGCTTAAAACAACAGAAATTTGTTCTTTAAGGAGGCTAGAAGTCTGAAATTGAGGTGTGGGCAGCGCCATGCTCCCTCTGAAGGTTCTAGGGAAGAAGCCCTCCTTGCCTCTTCCGAGTTTCTGGTGGCTCCCAGCAATCTTTAGCACTCCTCAGCATCACTTCTGCATCTGGCTTGGCCTCCACAGGGCCGTCCTCCCACTGTGCACATCCTCTCTGTGTCTCTGTATCCAAAGCTCCTTCTCCCCTCTCTTATCAAGATACTAGTCATCGGATTTAGGGCTCACCATAATCCAGTATTTTAATTTGATCACATCTGCAACAACCTCATTTCCAAATAAGGTTACATTCACAGTACTTGTCTTTTGGGGAGACACAATTCAAGCTATTATAGATGTCATCCAAGAGACAGAAAAATGTTTACTATTTTTTTTTCTAACAGAATAAAACTCACTGAATTCTTTAATGAATCTAAGAAACATATGGGGTTTTAATGATCTTATCTTTCCCATATATTGAAACTCTTGCTATCTCAATATCCTAGAAATTATTTCATCATTCCTCACCAATTATTCTTAAGTTAAAAGTGTAACATGTTATAAGAACAGTAGAAGACGATGCACAGCAGATAAGAGAGAAATGCACAGTGAGATAAATGCCTTCATCTTTAGTTTTCTTCCTGTGGTACATAAACTATGGTGTCATCTTTCAAGAAGGTATTACAAAAGCCTGGAGACACTACTGTTGCAGTCATATCTGTGAACACAGTTGAGAACTGAGATCTTTTATTTCTTACTCAAAATGACAAACAGAAGAAAAATGATAAAGATTCTTTATAAATATTAAACGAACCAGGAAATGAATGCACAAAGACAGACAGTAACAATCTAATCTCTAACGATGATGGTGAAATTGGTTGTATAAGTGAAATCTGACTATGAGCCATCATATAACAATATCCTAAATCAATTTTCTCAAACTTAAGAACTGGTAAAGTAATAATAATGCATTTCTAAAGGCAAAAAGGAAATATGATATTATCATTCAACCAGTCAAGGACTTCGCCATACAATAATTCTACAGTAAGAACTTGGACTATATTATTCAGCTAAAAGGATACATGACAATATTCTATCTTTAAAAAAATTTAAATATATGTATTAAAATTTTTTCTTCCATTTTATTGAGATATAATTGACATATATATCACTGTATAGGCATCTTATAACGATCTGACTTAAATACGTCATGATATGATTACAACAGGTTTAGTGAATATCCATCATCTTATATAGATACAAAATAAAAGAAAAAATTTTCTTCCTCATGATGGGAACTCTGAGGATATACTCTCTTGACAAACTTCATATGTAACATAGAGCAGTATCAATCACATTAACCATATTGTACATTATATCCCTAGTACTTATCATATGACTGGAAATTAATACCTTTTAATCACCTCCAGCTAATTCCTTTTCCCCTCACCCCTTGCCTCTGGTAACCACAAATCTGTTCTCTTTTTCCAAGAGTTCATTCGAAATACAACTGACCTACAGCACTATCTGTGTTCCAAGCACACGATGCAGTGACTTGGTATATTCTATACGTTACAAAATGATCACCATGCTAGGCCTAGTTACGATCCGTCACCACACAATGATACTACATTACTACTGATAACATTCCCCACTCTGTACGTTTTATCCCTGTGACTTATCTACTTCGTTAAGTGGAAGCTTCTATCTCTTAATGTCCCTTTTACCTATTTCACTTATTTCCCTGGCCCCTCACCTCTGGGAACCACCTCTTTGTTCTCTGTATCTATGACTCTGTTTATGTTTAGTTATGTTTGTTCATTTGTATTGTTTTGTAGATTCCACATGTAAGTAAATTACATGGTATTTGTCTTTCTCCAACTTATTTCACTCAGTATATACCCTGTAGGTCCATTCGTGTTGTTGCAAATGGGACAAATAAAGACTTCATTATTTATTTATTCATTTGGCTGTACCTGGGACATGCAAAAGTTCCCCGGCCTGAGACCAAACCTTTACCACAGCAGTGACAATACTGAGTCCCTAACTGCCAGGTCACCAGGGAACTCCAGGACGTCACTCTTTTTAATGGCTGAGTAATATTCCACTGTATATCATACCACATCTCCTTTATCCATTCATCTATTGAGGACACTTAGGGTGCTTCTGTATCTTGGCTTCTGTAAATAATGCTGCAATGAACACAGGGCTGCATACTTATTTTCTTTGGAAAAATACCTAGAAGCGAAATTGCTGGATCATATAGTAGTCCTATTTTTAATATTTTGAGGAGTCTCCGTATTTTTTTCCATAGTGGCTACACCAATTTACATTCCCTGATAATGAGGGTTCCCTCTTCTCCACATTCTTGCCAGCACTTGTTATTTTCCGTCATTTTGATAACAGCCATTTCAACAGGTATGAGGTGATGTTTCATTGTGGTTTTGATTTACATTTCCCTGATAATAGTGATGTTGAGCATCTCTTCGTGTACCTGCTGGCCATCTGTGTGTCTTCTTTGGAAAAATGTCTATTCAGGTTTTCTCCTTATTTTAAAAATCGGGTTTTTTTTGGTTGAGTTGCATGAGTTCTTGAAATATTTTGGACATTAACTCCTTATTAGATATATTGTTTACAAATATCTTATCTCACCAGTAGGCAGCCTTTTTTGTTTTATTGATGGTTTCCTTCACTGTGCAAAAGCTTTTTAGTTTGATGTAGTCCCCCCCCCCCTTTTTTTTTTGCCCTTGCCCGAGGAGACATAACCAAAAAAAATATTGCTAAGACCAAGATCAAATGCCAATTTCTCCTGGAAGTTTTATGGCTTCAGGTCTTACATTTAAGACTTTAATCCATTTTGAATTTGTTTTCAGGTATGGTATAAAAAAGAAGTCCAGCTTTTCCAACAGCCTTTACTGAAGAGCTGTCTTTTCCTCAGTGCATATTCTTGTCTCCTTTGTCACAGATTAACTGACCATGTAAATGTAGGTTCATTTCTGGGTTCTCTATTCTGTTCCATTGATCCATGTGTCTGATTTTATGCCCGTTTCATATGATTTTGATCACTGTATCTTTATAATATAGTTTGAAATCAGTGCGTGTGATACCTCCAGCTTTGCTCTTCTTTCTCAAGACTGTTTTGGCAATTTAGGGTCTTTTGTTTCTATACAAATCTAAGAATTACTTATTAGAGTTCTGTGAAAAATACCATTAGTAATTTGACAGGAATTGCATTGGATTTGTAGACTACCTTGGGTAGCCTATGGTCATTTTAATAGTAATTAACTTTTTTTTTTTTTTTCCACTGAGCCATTTTATTTGCACATATGTATTACATCCCTAGAAAAAGAATCCAAGGATTTTCCCTCCTGTGTGTTTTCGTCTTGCTTCTTCATGGTCCATGATGCCAGCTGAGGTTGTAAGTACAATGAACCCAAACTGGCGGGATGGGAGCAGGTTGGTTATTCTGCCATTTTTCTAGATCTTTGAGTTGCACATCAAACCTTGGACTGATAACTCCACACTTATTTAGCCTGCCTGTGAGGTTCACAGCAATTTTCCCAGCTCTATGATCGTCGATGATTTCAAATTCGCCAATGTAACCATGCTTCATCATCACAGTTAGAAACCTGACGATGACTTTGGAGCACGGCCTAATAAGAACCTGGCGTTTGCCTCTCTTTTCGGCAGTGTTGATGCTCTTGAGGGCATCGGCCAGGACGTTCATGCGCACCATTGTGGCGGCACGGAAAGATGGCGGAAAGAGGAAGGGAGGGGCAGGCGCACGGAATTATGTAATTAACTTTTCTTCCAACCTGTATCTTTCCATCTGTTTGTGTCCTCTTCAATTTCTTTCAGTGTCTCATGGTTTTGTGAGTTTAGGTTTTTTACCTCTTTAGTTTGATTTACTCCGAGGTATTTTATTCTTTTTGAAGTGACTGTAAATGGGATTATTTCCTTAATTTCCTTTCTGAGAGTTTGTTAGCATACAGAAACATAACAGATTTCTATATATTAATTTCATATCCTACAACTCTAATGAATTCATTGATTAGTTCTAACAGATTTTTGGTGGCATATTTAGGATTTCCTACATATAGTATCATGTCATCTGCAAACAATGACAGTTTTACTCCTTCCTAATTTGGATCCCTTTTGTTTCTTTCTTGTGTGACAATATTCTTTCATTGTTTATGATATTTGTGCATCAAAATTTACTTGGTATGACTACTAAGTGGGCAAATGGTGAAGGTGAGTGTGTGTACACAAAGGTGTGTGGCAGGAAAAAATAACATGTAGATGTGAAAAACTCATTGTTTTGATCATTCTAAGTTGTGTCTATAATTTTAAAAAAAACAATGTTTTGCAACTGTGGAGCAAAAAAGATGGTCATCTTCTCTTCAACAAAATTAAGAGTTGTTAAAGTTAGTTCTGATAATGTGACTGCAAGGACCAGAATAACAAGTGAGGACTAATTGAAGATGTATTTGAAATCTGAATCTGAATTTAGAATATACTTATTTTAGGTTCATGTGTGATAGATGATACACAGCTATAATCAAAGAGCTGTGTTTATTTGGGGTACTTTTTTTTCAAAAGTAAAAATAAAAATTTGGGTTTGCCAACATCATTAAGAAAATGAAAAAACCCACAGAATGAGAAAAAAGTAGTATATCTGACTAGGGACTTATATCCAGCATATATAAAGAACTCATAACTAAATAATAACAAGACAAATAACCCCACTAAAAACTTGAACCAAGGAATTAAATAAACATTTCTCTACAAAAGATATTCAAATGGCAAATGGCCGCATGAAAAGATGCTCAACATTAGTCATCAGGGAAATGCAACTGAAAACCATGATTTATGATCATAGTGATGCCACTTCACACTCAGTAAAATGGCACAATAAAAAGGACAGAACAGTAAATATTGGTAAGGAGGTAGAGAAATTGGGACCTTGGTACATCGCTGATGGGATTGTAAACTTGGTGCAGCCACCGTGGAAAATAGTTCCTCACACAGCTAAACTTATCATATAACCCGTCAATTCCACTGCTAAGTACCCAACCAAGCACAAATACTGCTATTCAAACACTCACAGGAATACTATACATAGTAGCCCCAAAGTAAAAACAACCCAAATTGCCACTACCTGGTGAATGGATAAACAAGTGCGGCATACTCATATAATCGACTGTTACTCGGCAATAAAAATGTAGTACTGATATGTGCTATGACATGGATGGACATGGAAAATATTATGCAAAGCGAAATAAACCAGCCGCAAAATGCTATACACTGTGAGATTCCATTTATATGAAATAGCCAGAATGGGAAAATACATAGAAATATAAAGTAGATTGATCAGTGGGTACCTAGGGTGGGAGGAAGGATGGGGAGTGACTGCTAATGGGAAAAAGTTTCTTCTCTTTTTCTTCTTTTTAGGGCATTATGGAAGTTCTCAGACGAGGGGTCCAATTGGAGCTGCAGCTGCCGGCCTACACCACAGCCACAGCAAGATCAGATCCGAGCCAAATCTGTGACCTACACCACAGCTCACAGCAACAATGGATCCTTTAACACACTGAGCAAGGCCAGGAATCAAACTCTCATCCTCATGGATACTAGTGAGGTTCTTAACCTGCTGAGCCACAATGGGAACTCAGAAAAAATTTCTTTGTGGGTGATATAATATTCTTAGATTATGGTGATACTCAAAAAAAATGAAAATATACTAAAATCCACTAAATGATACACTTTATTTTTAACATTTTTTATTTTTCGCTTTTTAGGGCTGCACCTGAGGCATATGGAAGTTTCCAGGCTAGGGGTCAAATTGGAGCTATGGCTGCCAGCCTACACCACAGCAACAGCAACAACAGATCCTTAACCCAATGAGCAAGGCCAAGGATCAAACCCACATCCTCATGGATCCTAGTTGAGTTCGTTAACTGCTGAGCCACAAAGGGATCCCCTAAATGGTGCGCTTTAAAATGGTGAGTTTTATGGTAAGTAAATTATCTCTCAATAAAGCAGTTCTTAAAAATTTGGGTTTGCTATGTTAAGATACTTATTAAAATTCTAATAATTTTCACGATTTTTTATTTTATTTTTTTATTTTTTACTTTTTTTGGCTTTTTGCTATTTCTTGGGCCGCTCCCGCGGCATATGGAGGTTCCCAGGCTAGGGGTCCAATCGGAGCTGTAGCCACCGGCCTACACCAGAGCCACAGCAACGCGGGATCCAAGCCGCGCCTGCAACCTACACCACAGCTCACGGCAACGCCGGATCGTTAACCCACTGAGCAAGGGCAGGGACCAAACCCGCAATCTCATGGCTCCTAGTCAGATTCGTTAACCACTGCGCCATGACGGGAACTCCCGATTTTTTATTTTTACTTCTGCAAATAATTCATAAGATGGCTTAAAAATATTTATTAAAAATAAAGTCCATTATTCCAAGATGGTAAATGGTGATGAATATTTCCCTGGTATATTGGTGGTTAACAATCTTCTGAAATAAATACTTAGAGTGTTAGTAATTTTTCATTACTATAAATAAAGTTGATTTCAACATTATCTTTTTTTTTTTTTTTTAGGACCGCAACTGTGGCATATGGAGGTTCCCAGGCTAGGGATCCAACCGGACCTGTAGCTGCAGCCCTACACCACAGCCACAGCAACGCGGGGTCTGAGCAGTGTCTGCAACCTACACCACACCTCACAGCAACACAGGATCCTTAATCCACTGAGTGAGGCTAGGGATCAAACCTGCATCCTCACAGATGCTAGTCAGATTCATTTCTGCTGAGCCACGATGAGAACTCCATTAACACATTTTTATAGAGCTGTCAGATTATTTCCTTAAGGAATACTCCTAGAAACAAAACTCTGGGTGCCAAAGTATTTCTCTCGAGAGGCTGTACTAATATAAACTTCTAACAGCAATGTTCAAAAGGAAAACATCAGTTTTATCCTGAAATATGCGTGACTCCATAACTTAGTAAAAAAAAATCATAATAAGGAAGAAAACACCTGTAACAAAACATAAAAAAGAAAAAAAAAACCAGCAAATAAAGAAAAACAATGATAATCAAAAATTCCTTAAAATACATTAGGCTGAGCATTCTTCCAATTCTGACTTTAACTGACCAAAAATACGGAAAATTTTATTATATGACATTTTTTAAGCGTTAGGTTTTAGAGACAGGATTAAGATGGCAGAATAGAAGGACTGGAGCTCAACTTCTCTCCTAAAAACAACAACATTCACAACTAAAAGCTGAGCAATCCCCACCCAAATGGACTGGAAACCTTAAAAAAGATACCTTACTCCAGAAGAAAAAGAAGAGGCCACATCAAGAGGCAGGAGGGGTGATTTCATGATATAAACAATCCCATACCTCCCAGGTGGGAAGCTCCACATACTGGAAACTAACTGGTTCACAGAGACTCACCTACAGGAGTGAGAGTTCTGAGCCCCACACCAAACTCTCGCATGTGGGAATCTGGCACTGGGAGAAAGAGCCCCTGGAGCATCTGGCACTGAAGGCCAGTGGGGCTTATGCGCAGGAGCTCCACGGGACTGGGGGAAACAGAGACCCCATTCTTAAAAGGCACACACAGACTTTCACGTGCACTGGGTCCCAGGGCAAAGCAAAGTCTCCACGGAAATCTGGGTCAAACCTGACTGCAGTTCTTGGAGGACATCCTGGGAAAACAGGGGTGAACGTGGCTTGTTGTGAGGGAAGGACACTGAAAGAAAAGCTCTCGGGAATATTCAGCAGCTGCCTTTCTCTGGAGGTGGCCATTTTGGGAAAATCTGGCCCCACCTGTCAGTCAGCTGCTGAGAAGCCCCAGGGCAAACAACAACCCAGGTGGGATCACAGCCCCGCCCCTCAGTAAACAGGCTACCTAAAGACCCCCCAGGCACACAGCTGCCTCTAATCCCATCCAGAGACTAAGCCCCACCCACCAGGGGGATAGGAATCGGCTCCTCCTACCAGGGGGCAGGCATCAGTCCCTCCCATCAGGAAGCCTACAGCAAGCCCCCACACTGACTTCAGCCACAAGAGGGGCAGACACCAGAAGGAAGAGAGGCTACAACTCTATCATCTGTAAAAAGGTCACCACACCAAAAACCTATAAAAATGAAAAGACAGAGGACTATAACTCGGATGAAGGAGAAAGGAAAAACCCCAGAAAAACAGCTAAGCCATGAGGAGATCTCAGCCTCCGGGAAAAAGATTTTAGACTGTTGATGCTGAAGATGATGCAAGACATTGGAAATAAACTGGAGGCAAAGATGGATAACTGACAGGAAACACTGACCAAAGAGATACACGATATAAAACTTAAACAAGAAGAGATGCAAAATACAATAACTGAAATAAAAAATTCACTAGAAGCAACCAACAGCAGAATACAGGAGGCGGAAGAATGAATAAGCGAGATGGAGGACAGATTAGTGGAAATTATGGATGTGGAACAGAAAAGAGAAAAAAGACTGAAAACAAATGAAGAGAGTCTCAGAGAACTCTGGGACGATGTTAAACACAGCAACATCCGTATTATAGGGGTGCCAGAAGGAGAAGAGAGAGAGAAGGGTATAGAAAAAATATTCCAAGAGATAATAGCCGAAAACTTCCCTAACATGGGGAAGGAATCACCCACTCAAATCCAGGAAGCACAACGAGTACCATATAAAATAAACCCAGGGAGGAACACCCCGAGACACATACTAATCAAACTGACCAAAATTAAAGACAAAGAGAAAATCTTGAAAGCAGCTAGGGAAAAGAAACAAGTAACACACAAGGGAACCCCAATAAGGTTATCAGCAGATTTTTCAACAGAAACTCTGCAGGCCAGAAGCGAGTGGTATGATATACTTAACGTGATGAAAGGAAAAAACGTCCGAACAAAATTACTCTACCCAGCAAGGCTCTCATTCAGATTTGAAGGAGAAATCAAAACCTTCACAGATAAGCAAAAGCTGAGAGAATTCAGCAACACTAAACCATCCTTACAACAAATACTAAAGGAACTTCTATAGGCAGAAAAGAATAAGAGAAGAAGGAAAGAAGAAAGAGCAGCAAAAACAAATCCAAAGTAATTAATAAAATGGCAATAAGAACATACATATCAATAATTACCCTTAAATGTTAATGGACTAAACGCCCCAACCAAAAGACATAGACTGGCTGAATGGATACAAAAACAAGACCCATATATATGCTGTTTTCAAGAGACCCACTTCACTTCTAGGGACACATACAAATTGAAAGTGAGAGGATGGAAGAAAATATTTCATGCAAACGAGGATCAAAAGAAAGCTGGAGTAGCAATACTCATATCAGACAAAATAGACTTTAAAATGAGGAATACTTTAAGGACAAAGAAGGGCACTGACATAATGATCAAAGGATCAATCCAAGAAGAGGATATAACAATTTTAAATATCTACGCACGCAACACAGGTTCACCACATATATAAGGCAACTGCTTACAACCTTAAAAGGACAAATTAACAATACCACAAGGATAGGGGAGGACTTTAACACCCCACTTACAGCAATGGACAGATCAACCAGACAGAAAATCAACAAGGAAACGCAGGCCCTGAATGAAGCATTAAACCAGATGGACTTAATAGATATTTATAGGACAATTCATCCAAAAGCAACAGAATACACACTCTTCTCAAGTGCACATGGAACATTCTCTAAGACTGACCACACCCTGGGCTACAAATCCAACCTCGGTAACTTTAAGAAAATTGCAGTCACACCAAGCATCTTGTCCGACCACAACGCCATACAACTGGACAGCAACAACAAGGAAAAAAACTGCAAAAGACACAAACACGTGGAGACTAAACAGCATGCTACTAAACAACCAATGGATCACTGAAGAAATCAAAGAGGAAATTAAAAAATACCTAGAAGCAAATGACAACAAAGACACCACACCCCAAAACCTATGGATGCAGCAAAACCCATTCTAAGAGGAAAGTTTATAGCAATACAAGCCCACCTCAGGAAAGAAGAAAAAGCTCACATAAACAAGCTAACTTTACATCTAAAGCAGCTCGAGCGAGAAGAACAGACAAGACCTGAAGCTAGTAGAAGGAAAGAAATCATAAAGCTCAGAGCAGAAATCAATGAAATAGAAGCAAAGAAAACCACAGAAAAGATCAGTGAAACGAAAAGCTGGTTCTTCGAAAAGATCGGCAAAAATCGATATACCCCTAGCCAGACTTATCAAGCAAAAAAGAGAGAGGACACAAATCAATAAAATTAGAAATGAAAAAGGAGAAGTAACAACGGACATCACAGACATACAAAGGATCACAAGAGACTACTACCACATGCAACTAGATGCCAATAAAATGGAAAACCTAGAAGAAATGAACAAATTCTTAGAAAAGTACAATCTTCCTAGACTAAACCAAGATGAAATAGAAAAGATGAATGGACCCATCACAAGAACTGAAATTGAAACTGTGATTTAAAAACTTCCAATAAACAAAAGTCCAGGATGCAGGTGAATTCTATCAAACATTTAGAGAAGAGCTAACACCTCTCCTTCTGAAACTATTTCAAAAAATTGCAGAGGAAGGGATACTCCCAAACTCATTCTATGAGGCCACCCACCATCACCCTGGTACCAAAACCAGAAAAAGATTCCACAAAAAAAGAAAACTACAGGCCAATTTCACTGATGAACATCGATGCAAAAATCCTCAACAAAATACTAACAAACTGCATCCAACAATACATTAAAAGGACTGTACACCATGATCAAGTGGGATTTATCCCAGGGACACAAGGGTTCTTCAATATCTGCAAATCCATCAGTGTGATACACCACATTAACAAACTGAAGAATAAAAACCATATAATCCTCTCAATAGACGCGGAAAAAGCCTTTGACAAAATTCAACACCCATTTCTGATAAAAACCCTTTAGAAAATGGGCATAACGGGAACCTACGTCAACATGATAAAGGCCATATACAACAAACCCACAGCGAACATCATTCTCAATGGTGAAAAGCTGAAAGAATTCCCACTGAGATCAGGAACAAGACAAGGATGTTCTCACCACTGCTCTTCAACATAGTTCTGGAAGTCCTAGCCACAGCAATCAGAGAAGTAAAAGAAATAAAAGGAATCCAAATTGGAAAGGAAGAAGTAAAACTACCCCTATTTGCAGATGACATGATACTATACCTAGAGAATCCTAAAGACTCTACCAGAAAACTGTTAGAGCTCATCCACGAATTCGGCAAAGTCACAGGATACAAAATCAATACACAGAAATTGACGGCATTTCTATATACTAACAATGAAAGAGCAGAAAAGGAAATTAGGGAAGCAATACTGTTTACCATCGCATCCAAAAGAATAAAATACCTAGGAGTAAACCTACCTAAAGGAACAAAAGACCTGTACTCTGAAAACTACAAGCCACTGATGAAAGACATCAAAGATGACACAAATAGATGGAAAGATATACCATGCTCGTGGATTGGGAGAGTTAATATTATCAAAATGACTATATTACCCAAGACAATCTACAGATTCAATGCAATCCCTATCAAATTACCAAGGACATTTTTCGCAGAACTCGAACAAAATATTTTAAAATTTGTTTGGAAGCACAAAAGACCCAGAATAGCCAAAGACATCCTGAAAAAGAAAAATGGAGCTGGAGGAATCAGGCTCCTGGACTTCAGACTATACTACAAAGCAAAAATCATCAAAACTGCATGGTACTGGCATGCAGTACCATGAGAAATATAGATCAGTGGAACAGGATAGAAAGCCCAGAATTAAACCCACGCACCTACAGCCAACTAATCTATGACAAAGGAGGCAAGAATATACAATGGAGAAAGGACAGATTGTTCGATAAGTGGTGCTGGGAAAACTGGACAGCCACATGGAAAAGAATGAAATTAGAACACTCCCTAACACCATACACAAAAATAAACTCAAAACGGATTAAAGACCTAGATATAAGGCCAGACACTATAAAACTACTAGAGGAAAACATAGGCCAAACACTCTCTGACATAAACGACAGCAACATCTTCTCAGATCCACCTATCAGAGTATTGACAACAAAAAGAAAAATAAACACATGGGACCTAATCAAACTACAAAGTTTCTGCACAGCAAAGGAAACCCTAAACAACACAAAAAGACAAACCACAGAATGGGAGAAAATCTTTCCAAGTGAATCGACTGACAAGGGATTAATCTCCAAAATTTATAAACACCTTCTGCAGCTCCATACCAAAAAACAAAAAACCCCATCCAAAAATGGGCAGAAGATCTAAACAGACAAGTCTCCAAAGAAGATATACAGATGGCCAAGAAACACATGAAAAGATGTTCAACATCACTCATTATTAGAGAGATGCAAATCAAAACCACGATGAGGTACCACCTTACACCAGCCAGAATGGCCATCATCCAAAAGTCTACAAACAAGTGCTGGAGAGGGTGTGGAGAAAAAGGAACCCTAGTACACTGTTGGTGGGATTGTAAATTGGTGCAACCACTGTGGAAAGCAGTATGGAGATTCCTCAGAAAACTAAACATAGAATTACCATTTGATCCAGCGATCCCACTCCTGGGCATCTATCCAGAGAAAACCACGACTCGCAAAGACACATGTACTCCAATGTTCATTGCAGCACTATTTACAATAGCCAAGACATGGAAACAACCTCAATGTCCATCAACAGAGGAGTGGATCAGGAAGATGTGGTACATATACACAATGGAATATTACTCAGCCATTTAAAAGAACGAAATACCAGCATTTTCTGCAACATGGATGGGCCTAGAAACTATCATGCTAAGTGAAGTCAGCCATACAATGAGACACCAACATCCAATGCTTTCACTGACATGTGGAATCTGAAAAAAGGACAGACTGAACTTCTTTGCAGAACAGACGCTGACTCACAGACATTGAAAAACTTATGGTCTCTGAAGGAGACAGTTTTAGGGGGTGGGGGGATGTGCCTGGGCTGTGGGATGGAAATCCTGTGAAATCAGATTGTTATGATCATTATACAACTACAGATGTGATAAATTCATTTGTGTAATAAAAAATTAAAAAAAAAATAAAAATAAGTAAAAGTATTGCGCCCTAAAAAAAAAAAAAGTGTTAGGTTTTGCAATTTAGGACACATCTAATTCTTTCAGAATGACTGCCCTACTTACAAATTATATTTACAGTCATAATATAATGAAAACATTTAGTTTTCTCTTATTTAAAAAACATAACTCTGTCTGCTGAAATGGCTTAGAAGTAATAATCCTCCAGTAGCAGGAAGATACCTAGGGACCAAATCCTGGTTTCCAAATACCATTTTCCAGTAAGAGAAACCAGGGCTCCTTGGAGACATGGCTGATTCTAGGGCTAGGGTAAGGAAAATAAAAAGCAAGTTGGGACAACTGCCAAAACGTGGTAAAAACCAAGATATCCTCCAGTGAGGTGAATAGATGAATAAACCATGGTACTTCCAGATCATGAAATACTATTCAGTTCTAAAAAGAAATGAATTATCAAGCCATGAAAATATGTGAAGGAACCTTAAATGCATATCACTAACTGAAAGGAGCCAATACAAAAAGGCTACATATTGTATGATTCCAACTGTATGACATTCCGAAAAAGGAAAAACATGGAAAACAGTAAAATGATCGGTGGTTGCCAGGGGTGAGAAGGGACGGAGGGATGTAGGAGAGGAGCACAGAGGATTCATAGAGCAGTCACACTATTCTGTACGACATCTGTCCAAATCTGGAGAATGCACACTACTAAGAGTGAACCCTAAAGTAAACCTATGGACTTGGAGTGATAATAATCCATCAGTGTAGGTTCATTAATCACAAAAGAAATAAAACAAATCTGATGTATTTCACAGTACCAGAGAATAAAGAAGTATTCAAAAGACAAAAAAAAAAAAAGAGTTTCCTTTGTGGCTCAGTGGTTAATGAACCTGACTGGGATCCATGAGGATGCAGGCTCTATCCCTGGCCTCACTCAGTGGGTTATGGATCCAGTGTTGCCGTGAGCTATGTGCAGGTTGCAGACACGGCTTGGATCCTGTGTTGCTGTGGCTGTAGTACAGGCTGGCAGCTGTAGCTCCGATTTGATCCCTAGTCTGGGAACTTCCATATGCCACGGGTGTGTCCCTAAAAATTAAAAAAAAAAAAAAAAAGGACAGGGGTGTGTGAAAAGGATACGAGAGTTCCCAAAAACTAAAACTAAAACAGAGCAAGAAAATAAATCACGCAGCACTGAAATATAACCCAAACCCTAATATATACATCCTTACATAAATGACAACATGAGGAGTTCCCGTTGTGGCGCAGTGGTTAACGAATCCGACTAGGAACCATGAGGTTGCGGGTTTGATTCCTGGCCTTGTTCAGTGGGTTAAGGATCTGGCGTTGCCATGAGCTGTGGGGTAGGTCACAGACGCGGCTCGGATCCTGCGTTGCTGTGGCTCTGGTGCAGGCCGTCGGCTACAGCTCTGATTTGACCCCTAGCCTGGGAACCTCCATGTGCCGCAGGATCGGCCCTAGAAAAGATAAAAAGACAAAAAAAAAAAGATAACACGAATAAAAAGGAGTGAAGAGACAACAAACCCTCCATTCCGGAGAATCCCCAATACTGCCTCCTCCAGGAGACAGTGCTTAATTCGGCTTCCCACTTCCCAACCCTCCGCTTCCGTCTCTAGCGCACGCGGGTACACTTAGTAACTCACTTCCACAGAACAGAGAAAGAGAAAAACAGTACATTTTCAGTGGAGAAACCTGGCAAACACCACGTTACCCAAGTAATGAAAGTTAATAGCACCATAAGGATAGTCGGTCCCTCCTGACATGACATGATGAGAAGAGCACTTCATCTTTGTGGTATTCTTTCCCCCAAATCCCTAAAACTCCAGAGAAACACCAGAAAAATCCAGACTGGAATACTTTCTACAAACAGTGAAAAATGAGATTGAGAAATTTACAGACCAGATGAGACTGGGGAGACATTATAACTAAATGTACCATGGCCCTAACGGTGGATCCTGGGGGGGGAAAAAAAAAAAAGAAGGTCTTGACAGGACAATGGTGAATCCAAATGAAGTCTGGGTGAGCCGTCTGCAAGAAGTCTGCACTATCCCTGCAGCTTTTCTACATTTAAAAATTATCCTAAAATAGAAAGCTTATTTTTTTTAAAAAAGCAACAAAATTAAACTTTAAAATGGAGCCTTAAAACCCACTAAACCAACACAGATAGCCTTTTGGAAAATGTTAACCTTCTAAATTTAACTACCATTTACTCTTTAAAAAAACATCTGTTAAATAAAATTTAGAAAAACAGAGCCAAGGGAGAGAAGACTCATAATTTCTTATCAGAGATGAAATCATGTATTAATCTGAAATATGATGTACTGTATAGTAATCGTGCTAAAGCTACGCATATTAAACTAGGAACATTCACTTGACTGACACTATTAGAAATACTGCAAAACACATTAAAAATATAAAACCTCATACTCAGCCAATTTAATCTTGTATGAAGTTTCACTGTGCACTGTGTTCTGTGGTTCAATAAACTTTATTGGTAAAAAGTGAACATATTTAATCTACTGGTGATACAGAAACAGAGAAACTTCGTAACTTTATACCTTTCCCATGTTATGACACTTCTGGGAATACACCTTGTCTTTACCTTTATAGATAAAATAAATGAATAATGAAAAGCATTAGAAAGTTACCCAAAACTTATATAAAACTAAAAGGTAGACAGCATAGCCTTGCAATGTAATATGGAGACACAGACCCATTCAAAGTTTCATTATTCTATTTACTATTGAACTAAATATCCCAGATTAAGTAAAATTACATGTTAACTTACAGATTTTCGTCCAGTAGAGCAGCAAATCATTTCTGTCAGGTTAGGGTTTATTGGCCTGCAGGACATCAGTTCATAACTAACCCAACGATCTTACTCAACAGCTCCTTTATTAAACTGCCTATGAATACACTGTTCCCCAAATGTTCTTTGAACTAGCCTTCCTGTTTTACTTATTTCCTCAAAAATTAATGAACTGAATAAAATACCTGATGCACATTATGTTTGTATGAGTCAAGGTTTTAACATTTTAAAACTACACTTCGATAGGCATAAGGTAATTTCCATGACATGCTTGACATGGCCTTTCCCACACACAACTCTGAAAATCTTACCATCTCATAGGGCTATTGTAATATTTTTTCTGCACAGTATTCTGATGATGATGTCAATGATTTGGTTATCAGAATGACCAAATAAGAGCTTTCTCTCTTAAAGATAAATCAGAAAAGAATCTAAGCACAAAGATCATCTTTACTATTGACGCTTCCATCTTGCAAGTTTGTAAAAAAGAAAAAAATAAACACAAACACTATTCTCTTTCCCCTGAGTTTTTCCACCTGTGCATTTTAAAACATGGGAAATACATAAAGATTCCCTGTTTTCACTGGAGCCATTTCCTGAAGAGATTTTTAAGTCTCAAGCTCTGTATAAGAAAACAAAGATATTTATATCTTCTCAGGAGACACAGCACTTGAGTCAGCACTCAAATTACCCACAGAATCATAGAATTTAAGATTCCAATAGCACTGTAAGATTTTCCTGTGCAATCCCCAAAAAGAAGGACAACTCACCCGAAAGTATTATAGTGATTTTCCAGAGGTCTCAGAGTGGCTAAAATTAATGTGATTTGACTTCTAACACTTTTTAATTCATTACACATCTCTCAGGATGGCTTTGTGTATTACTTTTCTTTATTTAAACCAGTTATTTAAAACATTTTTTCTTATGTATGTTCCATGTTTAATTTTAAGGTGTAAATTATAACCGCCCTCACTTTCACAAATACAACCAATTATATTTTGATTATGTATGTTGAGATTTAAGCAAAAAAAAATTAGTAAAGAGAAAAAAAATCATAATTTATTTCCAGTGTTACATTTCCTCACCAAAAACAAAAATCTAGACTCATATACTTTTTTAGTAAGAAATCTGGATATTGTCAAATTGTCAATCTAAATGTACTTTTGGTGAATTCAAGTGGACTAATCATAAACATTAATTTCAATTTTTAAGTTTAGCATTGGGAAAGGAAACATTATCACACTCTCACGCAACCCATAATCAGTAGTCCATTAAAGTAAAAAAGAAAAGAAAAATCTGTACCCTGACATCACTTCGAGATGCAGCTGTCCCGAGACAGTTAAGAAAGCGGGAACACTGAAGAAGTTCTCGTCAGGTACCTTTATTTTGCTTGAAGGCTGCAAATGGCAAACACAAGCCACAAAAAGTTATTCTATGTTTTGCTCTGCTTTTCACATTCTCATCTGTACCACAATTAACAATTATAATGCAATTAAACATACATGGGGACAGGCTTTCTCATTTAAAAAAAAAAAAAAGGCAGTTCTCAGTACACACTTAGAAGAGAAAATCCCTCCTGCACAGTGCTAAAGTCAAGGAAGTTCACACCGTATTTTCGAAACACACAACAATTAAAGGACAAAGTACTTTTGTCACAAAATACATTCCTCCAAAAAAACTGTTTTTTGATTGAGGGGCAAGCGGAAGCAAGAAATCATGAATTAAAAATCTTAAATGTGAAGCACTACGTAATCTTTTAAAATTCTGAGCCATAATTGAGATTTAGTTCTCTCAAGGGAATAGCCTCTAAAACATATCTTGTTATGTAATTATTAAACTTATGTATTATAAGTTTAATACAGATTGTGATAAGTGCATTGTTAACTTTTAAACATGTTACTTCACTTCATCTTTACCACAACCTGAAGATAAGAAAAGTAGGGCTCTATCTTTAAAAGGTATGATGAACAATTAGATTCAAAGATTTTCACGAACTTACAATATAGATGAGGTGATTATTCCATTTGAAACTGGTAGGAAACAAGCCACCAACATTTGCAACAGTTAAGATCAAAAATTATTTGGAAGTCATGGAGTTCCCGTCGTGGCGCAGCAGAAATGAATCTGACTAGGAACCACAGGGTTGTGGATTCGATCCCTGGTCTCGCTCAGTGGGTTGAGGACCTGGCGTTGCCATGGGCTGTGGTGTGGGTCGCAGACGTGGCTCGGATCTGGCATGGCTGTGACTGCGGTGTAGGCCAGCGGCTACAGCTCCGATTAGACCCCTAGCCTGGGAACCTCCATATGCTGAGGGTGCGGCCCTAAAAAGGAACAAAAGAAAAAGAAATAAAAATTATTTGGAGGTCACGGAGTTCCTGTCGTGGCGCAGTGGTTAACGAATCCGACTGGGAACCATGAGGTTGCGGGTTCGGTCCCTGGCCTTGCTCAGTGGGTTGACGATCCGGCATTGCCATGAGCTGTGGTGTAGGTTGCAGACGCGGCTCGGATCCCGCGTTACTGTGGCTCTGGCGTAGGCCGGTGGCTACAGCTCCGATTGGACCCCTAGCCTGGGAACCTCCATATACCACGGGAGCGGCCCAAGAAATAGCAACAAGAACAACAAGAACAAAAAAAAAAAAAACAAACAAAAAAATTTATTTGGAGGTCAAACATAATTTAAATAGTATAATTAAATAAACTTTTGGCTCCAGTTGTGACTATTCTATCCATTTGGGAAGAAGGAAGCTGATTTACCTACTCTTGTATTTCAAACTGTGATTTGAAAATGTGAGGTTACTGCAAAAGAAACAAAGCCAATTTAAAATTTTCAAGAGGGTTTAAGCCTCCTTTTAAGAGACTTAGTACCGACTACTGAATTATAGAAACACCTGAAATCAAGGTTTCTTATTCAATTAAATTGGCTGTTCTAAAAACACTGTATATCACATATGGGGGTTGTGTATGAAAATGAAATCTACTGAAAAATTACCAACTGAAATCATTCATTTATTTTGTAATTTCTTATTATTTTAAAAACTAATGGGGGAGGGGCACTCCCAGCCAGGTGCCAATGCTGCCCTGCCCCCACTGGCAGCGCGGTAACAGGGGAGAGGTCCTACCACACAGGCCCTTCTAAACCTGGCAAGCCACCGAGCCCACTGGGAAGGAGCACTTCGCCTTCCTCACCAATTATGGCCACTTCCTGGTGGGCAGGGGCTCAATGCGCAGTGCATCCCAGCACCCAGATTCGAGCTGCCTCTGGGCAGCCGGCCACCTTCCTGGCCCTGCTCAAGTTTTTCTATGTGGACAAGGTTCACATCTGGCCCAAGACGGTCATGACCACACTGTACACTGCCAAGAAGGATGTGGTGCCCACATTTGAGGCCCAGTGCATGGACTTTCTGAATGAGAATGTGTGGGCAGAGAAGGTGTGCATGCTGCTGACGCAGGTGAGCCTCTTTGTAGAATCACAGCTCACCAGCCTGTGCCTGGGAAATGTGATGGAAATGCCATCATGGCAAAGAGCTTCATGGAAATCGACCTGGACATGCTGGTGGCCGTGGACCCTGCCTCTTGCTCAGTGGAGATGCTCCCATCCTGGGTTGTGGGGCAGGGGTGCCCAACCTGATCCCTCCCCCTGGGCTGGAAGTCGTGTGGCTGGTGCACTGCTGTCCTGTCTCTCCCGAGTCCATGCTGACTCTGGTCCCACACTGGCTTACGGTTGCCAGATTTAGCAACAATGGCAAACAATTCATGTTTCTGGTGTGTCTCCCAAGTTCCATCTGGGAGACCCTTATCTTACAAATTAGCCCTCTTTGACCTGAAATGCAGAGTGGGTGTCCTGTGTTTTCATCTGGCCATCTTCATCAGTGCCAGGGTGAAGCCTCAGAGGCTGTCTCCACACTCTGGGAGACACTGATCCATCAAATACTTAGCACATCTTGGGTACCAGGCCCTGGAAGCACAGCGATGACTGAGGCAGTCTGGTCACTGTGGACACAGGACAGGGTCATCCTCTGGAGGGAGACGGGCTGTCCTGGGTACTGTGCGGGTGTAGGGCAGCAACGTTGGCTCCCAAACACTGGGTGCCAGGAGCACCCCTAGTCTTGATGACCACAGATGTTCCCCAAACACTGCCCGGTGTTCCCTGAGGAGCAGGATCCCCTGGCTAAGAGTCCTAGTCTACAGCCTTGAGCTGTCCAAGCCTGAGACATCTACTTAAGCCTTGCTAGGCCCCTCTCTCTTCAGCCCTGCTTGCGCCCCCAAAACCGCTCTCCTCACTGTCCCCCATCCCACCCAGCTGTGAAAGGTGCTGGGCTCTCAGGTCTCTGGGAAGTTTTCTGGTCCTTCACCCTTGGCCCCCTAGCCTCTCCTACCATGCGGAACCCGCCCTCCGCCCAGGCCAGAACAGCCAGACGCCACCCTCAACTTGCAAGTGCGTGGAATAAGTTTCTGTCTGGTCGGTGTGAAATAGCACTCCCCCCCCCCAACCTTGTCACTCTGTAGCTGTGCTCATAGGACTTCAGTTCTTTGCCACTCAGTACATTTTAGAGGATTCTTCTGCTTCTTATTTTCCACTTGGAAATATAAGTAGAGAGAAGCATGGGAAAATACTCCCCCAGCTGAAGTCTGATGTGTTTTTCTTTCTACGTTTTCCACGCAAAAGAAAAATATTTATTTATTTATTTTTAGGGCTGCACTTGCAACTTATGGAGGGTTCCCAGGCTAGTGGTCAAATCAGAGCTACAACTGCCAGCCTAAGCCACAGCCACAGCAATCTGGGATCTGAGCCGTGTCTGCGACTACACCACAGCTCACAGCAATGCTGGATCCTTAACCCACTGAGCGAGGCCAGGGATCGAACCCACGTCTTCATGGATACTAGTCAGGTTCATTAAGCATTGAGGCATGACAGGAACTCCCTCTATGCAAAAATTTTAAGACCTGGTTAAGATCTGTTGAGAGAAAGAAAGAACGAACGAACTTACTTACTTACTTAGAGCTGGTCATTAATGTCCTGTTACTGCTTTTTAAAAGTTTCATCTTTGATGGTGTTCCCGTTGTGGTGTGGTGGAAATGAATCCGACTAGGCTGGCAGCAACAGCTCTGATAAGACCCTTATCCTGGGAACCTCCATATGCCGTGGGTGTGGCCCTAAAAGGACAAAAGACAAAAGACAACAAAACAAACAAACAAAAATTTCATCTTTGAAATCCATTATCACTTAAAGGATGCTGTTTCTAAGGACTTAAATACTTTAAGACTAAAAATTTGACTTGTGTTAGGATTTCAAAATAAAAGATGTATTATTTGATGTTTCACTATTTACTAAAAAGTTACATTACAATTAAGGCCCAGAACATTTATGAGACTATTATACTTTCTTCTTTCACCTCTTTAGTCTATAATTTATTCTGGCATTTTACCCTGACTTCTATAAAAGTGATTTCTTTCATTTCCTGTATATTTAAAGTCTATACTTTAGGACTTGGTTTCCGTCTAATTTATTAGCATTTGTATAAAATGAAATCTGAGCTTCTAACTCTTAAATCCTACTTATTTAAATTGTTACAAACATATTTCTACATTATGCCTTCCAGTGTCATATATAAGCATTTATACACTGAAATTCATACCATTTTTTAATAAGTTACTTCCTTTCAGTTCTCCTTTCTATTACAATGAATGCATCACATGCATTCAATTTTTAAAAACTTCTGTATGTAATAAATTATATTACCCAGAAATTTTATTTCAGGATATTAAAGAGACATTATAAAGTATTGCTTTTAAAAAGTAATTGCTGAGAGTGACATCAGCAAAAATGGTGGACTAAGTAGCTCCAAAGGCCAATCTCTTCACAGAAAAACTGAAAACAATAAGTAAAAATTTTAAGAATCACTTGTAGGAATTCTGGGAATTAGTTAAGGGTTTAAAATAAGCAAATGAATACTGAATCAAGAAAGAGGAAATTTTAAAAATGGTAGATTCCACACAAAAGCGGCACACTACAAACTCTTTTCAAGTGCACATGGACACTGCCTAGGACAGACCATATGCGAGGATATAAAACAAGTCTCAAAAAATCAGACATATTATCTTCTTTGACCATAACAGAATGAAACTAGAAATATAAACTGGTGCAGTTACTTGGGAATACAGTTTGTTGGTTCCTTAAAAGGACAAAGTTCCTGTTGTGGTTCAGCAGGTTACAAACCCAACTGGTATCTGTAAGGAAAAAGTTTCGATCCTAGCCTCACTCAGTGGATTAAGGATGGGGCATTGCCCTGAGTTACAGGGTTACAGATGCAGCTCAGATCTGGCATTGGTATGGCTGTGGTGTAGGCCGGCAGCTGCATCTATGATTCGACCCCTAGCCCGGGGACTTACAATGCCACAAGTGTGGACATAAATTTTAAAAAAGAACTAAAACTAAGTATTCAAACAATAATACAATAAAATGATCATACACCATGATCAAGTGGGATTCATCCCAGGGATGAAAGGATTTTTCAATATTCACAAATAAATCAATGTGATATATCACATTAACAAATTGAAGAATAAAAATATATGATCATCTCAATAGATGCAGAAAAAGCTTTTGAAAAAATTTAACAGTCATTTGTGAATTTAAAAAGACTCCAGAAAAATGGCATAGAAGGAACCTACCTCGACATAATAAAGGCCGTCTACGACAAACCCACAGCTAACATCATACTCAACAGTGAAAAGCTAAAAGCATTCCCTTTAAGATCAGAAAGAAGATAAGGATACCCGCTCTTGTCACTTTTATTCAACATAGTTTTGGAAGTTCTAGCCACAGCAATCAGGGAAGAAAAAGAAATAAAAGGAATCCCAAATGGGAAAGAAGTAAAACTATCACTGCAGATGACATGATGCTATACATAGAAAATCCTAAAGACTCTCAGAAAACTACTAGACCTCATCAATGAATTCAGTACAGCTGCTGGAAACAAAATTAACATACAAAAATTTGTTAGATTTCTATGCACTAACAACAAAATATCAGAAAAAGAAATTAAGGAAACAATGCCCTTTACCAGCACAGCAAAACAAAAACAAAAACAAAAACAAAAAATACCTAGGAATAAACCTACCTAAGAAGGCAAAACATCTGTACTCCGAAAATGATGAGACACTGATGAAAGAAACCGAAAACTACACAATCAGATATAAATATGTGTTCATGGATTGGAAAAATCAATACTATTAAAATGACCATACTACCCAGGGCAATCTTCAGAATCAATGCTATCCTTATTAAATTACCAATGGCATTCTTCACAAAACAAATAATTTTAGAATTTGTATGGAAACACAAAAGATCCCAAATAGCCAAAATAATCTTGAGAAAGAAGAACAAAGCTGGAGGAATCACAATCCCTGACTTTAGACTATACTACAAAGCTACAGTCAACAAAATAGTATGAGTCTAGCACAAAACAGTATGATACCAGCACAAAAAGCTATGGTCATCAAAACAGTATAACAAATGTCAAACAAAAGAAAGTTCAGAAATAAAACCACCCACTTACAGCCAATTAATCTACAACAAGGAAGGCAAAAATATACAATGGAGAAAAGACAGTCTCTTAAATGATACTGAGAAAACTGGACAGTTACATATAAAAGAATGAAATTAGGACATTCTCTAATACCATACACAAAAATAAACTCAAAATGAATAAAAAACCTAAATGTAAGACCAGATACTGTAAAACTCCTAGGGGAAAACATAGGCCGAACACTCCCTGACATAAATTGCAACAATATGTTTTTGGATCTGACTCCTAGATTCAGATATCTTCTGGGTGTTCTTGACTTTATCATGTGAGCCCTTTGAAAGCAGCAACTTTTTGACAACTGGCTGCAGAAGAGGTCAAAAATTTGAAGCACAAGAAGGATTTGACGTGCTGTTGCTGGCTTCAGGATAGAGGAGGACTCATGGGAAGGTGCTTAGCGCTGTCTCTAGGAGCTGAGAGCAAACCGACCAGCAGCCAGCAACAAAAATGGAAAGTTCAGTCCTGCAACCACAAAGAACTGAATTCTGTTGGCAGCAAGAATGGGTCTGGAAGAGAACCTCAGGCTTCAGATGAGAGCATAGAGAGCTTAAGCGCTAACACACTGATTTCAGACTTGTGAGACTCTGAGTAGAGAGATGTCAGCCACACTGTCCCGGGCTACTGACCTACAGATCTGTGAGCTAATAAAGAGGTGTTACCTTAAGTCGGTAAGTTACAAAATGATGGAAAACTAATTCATAAGGAAACAGGGACCCTCAGGTGATGCCAGTAGAGTATAAACTGGTACTGCTATTCTGGAGAACCTAATGAAATTAAGAATACATATACACCCTATGACCAAGGAACTCCACCCCTGGATATACATTCTAGAGAAATTTTCACACAAGTCCATTAGGGAATATGTCTAAGACTATTTATTACAGCATTTCTTTCTAGGTGTAACTCAGAAGTGGAAACAACCTAAGGGTCCATTACTAGAATAATGGGTAAGTAAAATGCAACAGAAAGGAGCTCCTGTCATGGCACAGCGGAAATGAATCTGACTAGGAACCATGAGGTTGCGGGTTCGATCCCTGTCCTCGCTCAGTGGGTTAAGGATCCAGTGTTGCTGTGGCTGTGGTGTAGGCCCGCAGCTACAGCTCTGACTGGAGCCCTGGCCTGGGAACCTCCATATGTTGCAGGTGCAGCCCTAAAAAGACAAAAAGACCAAAAAAAAAATTGTAGCAGACAAATACCATTGGATGTTTTGCAGCAATGACAAGCAACAAACAGATGTACCTATAGCAACACAGAATTTTAAAACAGAGAGTTAAATGAAAAAAAAAAAGCAACAGAATAAGATATATATTATCATTAATGTAAACTGAAAACATACACACAAAAGAACACTCATATTTTATGAGGTTACATACATCGTTTTCTCTGTAGAACACTGGGTTAAGAATCTGGCTGCTGGAGTTTCCGCTGTGGCACAATGGAATCTGCGGTATCTTAGGAGCACTGGGACGCAGGTTTGATCACTGGCTGGGCACAGTGGGTTAAGGATCTGGTATTGCCACAGCTGCAGCCTAGGTTGCAAATGCTGCTCGGATCTGATCCCTGGTCTGAGAACTCCATGTGCCATGGAGCAGCCAAAAAAAGAAAAAAAAAAAAAAAAAGAAGACTCTGACTGCAGCAGCTCAGGTCACTGTGGAGGCACAGGTTCAGTCCCCGGCCAGGGGCAGTGGATTAAAGGATCTGGCACTGCTGCAGCTGCAGCGTAGGTCGCAGCCGCAGATTGTATTCAGTCTCTGGCCTGGGAACTTCCATGTGCCGTGGGTGCAGTTATTAAAAAAAAAAAAAAAAAGATTATCAAAGATATTAGTAAATCACCTGTAATAATTTTTTTTTTTTTTTAAAGATATTGAAGTGAGTGCCTCCAAGAGGGAGAGGAATAAAGAATGGGGACTGGGATAAAGAGGAAAAAAGAAAAGGGCTATGCTACATGTTTTCTTATTAGCTTGGCATTACTGCTCCCACCTAAACTGAGATGATCCACCAAAGAGATCACACTCTGATTAGCATGATGTTGGAATTTGAAAGCCTTGCGGAGAAGAGATGGGTCCTCTCACATGAGGCCACCCTAGACTAGTCAGTTCCCAGCCAACGCATCGCTAACAAAGCCCAACCCAGATCAGAACCTCTCTCCTAACCTGGAGACCCGCAGGAAAGAATATATGGTTCTGCTTCAGTGACAGGATAAACTGGCCTTGTGAAGACCAGTAACACCAGGGTACTGTGAATGAAACTAACATTCCTAAGGTTTAAAAAATATACCCATTCAGAAACACATTCTTGGAGTTCCCGTCGTGGCGCAGTGGTTAACGAATCCGACTAGGAACCATGACGTTGCGGGTTCGGTCCCTGGCCTCGCTCAGTGGGTTAAGGATCCGGCGTTGCCGTGAGCTGTGGTGTAGGTTGTAGACGCGGCCCGGATCCAGCATTGCTGTGGCTCTGGCGTAGGCCAGCGGCTACAGCTCCGACTGGACCCCTAGCCTGGGAACCTCCATATGCCGCAGGAGCGGCCCAAAGAAATAGCAAAAAGACAAAAAAAAAAAAAAAGAAAGAAAAAGAAACACATTCTTCTCCAAAAATGACTATAGCCAATATACACTTGGCACTTAGCATGTGATGTGTTGTGCTAAGGAGTTTACAAGCAATCCAATGAAGTAAGTACTAGTATCCCCATTCACAGAGGAGGAAACTGAGACAGGGGTGAATAATTTAACTTACCTAACGTGACAAAGAATAAGAACCAAGATGGTCAGGCTCTAGAGGCTCTACCCTTAACTGCACACTATTTCTAGGACTCTTAAGAAGTATTTAACAGTGGTTGATTCTGGGAAAGGAAACTAGATCACGGGGGGACAAGGTGCGAAGGAATCCTTCTGCACTTTTATTTTTTTTCTTTTTAGAGCCACACCTGTGACACATGGAGGTTTCCAGGCTAGTGGTCCAATTTGAGCTACAGCTGCTGGCTTATGCCACAGCAACGCCAGATCCGAGCTGTGTTTGTGACCTACACAACAGCTCACAGCAACACCGGATCCTTAACCCACTGAGCGAGGACAGGTATTGAACCTGCAACCTCATGGTTCCTAGTCAGATTCATTTCTGCTGCACCATGACGGGAACTCCCTTCTGCACTTTTAAACTGGTACCTTTTGAACTACAAACATTATCTGTTCAAATAATTTTTTTTTATTACTCAAATGAATTTACCACATCTGTAGCTGTATAATGATCATAACAATCTGATTTCACAGGATTTCCATCCCACAGCCCAAGCACATCCCCCACCCCCCTCAAATAGTTTTTTTAAATTAAAATAACTTATTTCTTAAAAAGTGGGACTCTGGGGTATTATCAGCAAGTACTCAGAGAAAAAAGGCACACCTGTTTTATTCCCTGTGTATTCTTTATCACATAAATGCTAATGATTTAATCCTATGTTCTGTTGTGGCGTGGATTACTTTGATCGGCACCAATAGGAATAACAAAAAGCCGAGAACCAAGTGTGGAAAATGTCAAATACCAGGCAGAATACAAGTGGCCAGTCAAGCTTAACAGTGCACTACTTACCATCAAAACAGAGTTGAGGCATATGCCAGAAGAGAAAGCCAAAGGATTCTGAGTTCTTGGAGCAGGAATTGAGGTTATACATTTTGAAATGCTAAGCGCCTAGCATGGTGACAGAGGCCAGTAATTATCCCATAAATGCTTGCTGATCAAAAGACTGATGTCAAGTGTGAGTGAGGTAGTCAGCAATTAGCAATCAGAAGAAGCAAGGAAAGTACAAAAGGTCTATGTAGCACATCGACCCATAAAAGCTTCGAGCCAAATGATACGGCATTGCTGGTCTAAAAGCCATCTTCAGCCTACCTCTAGGATCATGTCGGTTTTCAAACACAGATACTGATAAGCAGGTAGCATTACAGGAAGAAATGATTTCACACAATCACTTGTATAACTATATTACTTATAATTCCCTCTTACAGAACTAACTGTAAATAGGTGTCCATTGTGGTGTTTCTTAACACTGGCAAGAATTTTTAAAAACACAAAAGGTAGAGAATACGGTTTTCATTTTAAAGGCAGCTGAGGGGAAATTTGTCATTTACAGTTTAGAGATGTAAACTGTGTGACCATTACAGTTCTGTATTCCTATCCACTCCCACTGACAAACACGTAATTTTTAGATATCCTATATAATCAGAACACCATTTTTGGTATAGAGGACCTCTTCTCTCCTCTGCCTACCTTCCCACCACCAAACCCCTGATTCTGACATCCATCAAATAGAAAGATTTAGGAAAGATAAGACAGTATCCTCGATACTGATAACAAGATTAAAGCAAGCTAAACATAATTAAAGAATAAAATAAAAATTAAAATGTTTTACGCACTATGAGAAAACCTCACAATGATAAAAATCAGTAAGCCTGAGGCAAGTAATGAGATTCCAAGTATTCTTGGTTTTGTGTTAAAGAATATTAAAAAATATTCTACACAGTAAACGAAAACTGATTCTAAAAATTTATTTCCACGTCTAATACTTTAAAAAATGTCTTCATATTCTTTTCTATTCTATTTCTCCCAAATAAGAGAATATACTAAAGAATTGAAAAAAATATGTTGACGATAGGAAAAGAGCAGATGAAAAAAATACCACAGTATTATTGTCCTGAAATTCCTTGCAAAAAAACATACATTCAAATCACACCACCTGCCACAATTTAACTAAAAGTTCTGCAACTTACTTCTGATTAATACAATGATGATGGTCCCTTATGGTCTGATTTACATTTTTTGACTTTACAATGGTGTCAAAGCAATATCCATTCAGTAGAAAGTGTACTTCAAAATCTGAATTTTGCTCTTTTCCCTGCTCTATGTGGTAAGATACTCATGACACTGGGCAGCCAGCGGCAGCAGCTGCAGCTCCCAGTCAGCCATGTAAACAACTGACACACTTAAAACCATTCTGTACCCACACAACCACTGTTTCTTCACTTTCAGCGTAATATTCAGTCAATTACATATGATATTCGACACTTTACTATAAAATAGGGTGTGTGTTAGATGATTTGCCTGACCACAGGCGAATGTGAGTGTTCCGAGCACGCTTAAGGTAGGCGAAGCTAAGCTGTGATGTCTTGCAGGTTAGGAGCGTTAAATGCATTTTTTTTTTGTCTTTTGTCTTTTTGTTGTTGTTGTGGTTGTTGTTGTTGCTATTTCTTGGGCCGCTCCTGCGGCATATGGAGGTTCCCAGGCTAGGGGTTGAATCGGAGCTGTAGCCACCGGCCTACGCCAGAGCCACAGCAACGCAGGATCCGAGCCGCGTCTGCAACCTACACCACAGCTCACGGCAACGCCGGATCGTTAACCCACTGAGCAAGGGCAGGGACCGAACCCGCAACCTCATGGTTCCTAGTCAGATTCATTAGCCACTGCGCCACGACGGGAACTCCGTTAAATGCATTTTTGACTTAATGCTATTTTTCCAATGCACGATGAATTCATTGGGCTGTAACCCCACTGTAAGTAGAGGAAGATCTGTATATGGCCACTAAGCTGACCGAGCACCACTTATGCTGATCTCAGATAGTATCTTTATATATTTCCACAGGACCTTGGATATGTTCCTGAGCTTTCGGTTTTACCCCACTGGTTTGTGCACAGATACTACACTACTATAATTTATAAGCTTTACAGTATATCGTAATTCAAGGTTATTCAAGGATTTTCTAAATTACTATATTCCTTAGCATTAACATGAATGGAGATTTTTCCAAGGCCTCTCCATTGAGAAATACATTTGCATCTCATCTGAGTAAGTACTTACAGAGTGACTACTATGTACCTGGTCCTATGCTAAATGCAGGGATACAATAATGATTAAGAGACAAAGTCCCTAAGGAACTCCAATATTTTTTATGTCATAGGTCAACACTGTGAAACAAAAGTTGTTTAATATGAAGCTTTGATATATATATTGAGTTTGGGGAACTCGTGAATATGTCTGAAGGAGGTTACACTGACAAAATCCTTATTTACTCATTTATCAACTGGTCTGTTGCTCGCCTAAAGGAACTTACAAGACTTTTCCCAAGTTTCCTACTCCTCTAGGTGTACCAATATACCGTGCAAGACTGACTTAGAGACTGCTCAAAAACTAACGGATTCTCATTTTAATGGCTAAAGGTGAAATTACAAACCATGTGATCCATAGAAATGACTCACAAACAGTATCCTGGTCAAGCATGCTGAAAAGCCAGTTAAAACCATGCCCACCTATTAAAAGGCCAAATCCAGAACACTGACAAGGATGTGGAGCAAAAGGAACTCTCATTCACTGCTGGTGGCAATGTGAAATGGCATAGCCACTTTGGCAGTTTCTTATAAATATACCCTTGCTATACAATCCAGAAATTGCATGCCTTGGTATTTACCTAAAAGAGTTGAAGATTTATGTTGATATAAAAACCTGCATATAAATGTTTATGGAAGTTTTACTCATAACTGTCAAAATTTGGATGCAATCAAAATGTCCTTATGTAGGTAGAGAGTTAAACTGTGATAAATCCAGATAATGGAATATTATTCAGCTCTAAAAAGAAATGAGCTATCAAGCCATGAAAAGACATGGAAGAAACACAGGCATACTATTAAGTGAGAGAAGCCAATTTGAAAAGGCTATATACTATATGACTCCAACCATATATGACATTCTGGAAAAGGCAATTAAACTGTGGAGATAGTGAAAGGATAAGTGGTTGCCAGGAGTTAGGGAGGAATGAAAGATGAAGAGGTAGAACATAAAAGTGGAGGACTTTCAGAGCAGTGAAACTATTATGTATGATATAATGATGGTAGATCTATCTATTCATACATTTGTCAAATACAGAGAGTGAACCTTGGAGTTCTCTTGTGGTGCAGCAGATTAAGGATCCGGTGTTGTCACTGCAGTGGCTTGGGTTGCTGCTGTGGCATGGGTTTGACCCCCGGCCTGGGAACTTTCACATGCTGTGGATGTGGCCAAAAAAAAAAAAAAAACCCCAAAGAAAAGAATGGACCTCAAGGTAAACTATAGCCTTTGGGTGATAATGATTCATCAATATTGAATCATCAACTATAACAAATTGCTTTTGTAGATGACGCTGATAATGGGGAAGGCTGAGCACACGTGGGAGGAGAGGGTTTACGGGAAATATTTACATCTTCACTCACTTTTGCTGTCAACCTAAAGTTACTCTAAAAAGTAAAGTCTGTTTAAAAAAAAAAAAAAAAGCCAGTAAATATATGAATCTCTATGATCAATATCCTACATCCTTCCTTTGTCCAGAGCAATGGTCTCTCTTCTACCAGTTTCAGCAAATATAAACAAGAGAGAGACAAAGAACTCCCCAGATAGAATATAGGTAGCCCCAGGAAGCTGAGGCGATTGTTTGTATTCATACGGGGTACAACTTGATCATTACCCTTGCTTCTTTACTGCAAAGTTAGAACTCAGAAATGGGAAAGAGAGGGGTTTTGTTTTTCATATCTTGTAAATGTGTCCAGAGGCTTCAGAGTTAAATGATAAAACCAATAATTAAATAAATATTTAGGAACACGGCTGACTTAATTATGACTATATTATCGAAAACATTATTTTTAAAGCATACTACACCAGCAATGAGGTACATAATCTCACTTGAAATAAACAAAAACATTCCTAAACATGTTAGAACTCTAGAAAAGGCAGTTTCTGATGCAGGGGTAACAAGGTTTAAGGCATTTAAAAATCAATAATATACATTAATTAGTTAATTTACGTTAGCAGAGTCTATTTCTACTAAAAGTAGTTTGATGAAATAGCTCTAAAAACCTGCTCACATTATCCTTCTTCTGCAACTTTCCTACTGTGACATACAATACACAAATGCCAGAAAAGTAAAAGTAAATCTCAGTGATCTGTTACAACACAAATGCCCATGTGTCCACCACCCAGATCACAAGACAGAAGAGTAACCACCTCTCAGAGGACTATGGTGTCCCTTTCCCTAACAAGTTTCTCTTTCCCTCCCAAAGAAAACTGTTAACAGGACCACCAAAACATAACACTACTTTTCTAAGAAGAACTAACGTAACGCAGCCTGAAGTTACCAGAAGAAAGGAAGTAACAAAGATCAGAATGGAAATTAGTGAAACAGAAATTAAAAAGACAATAGAAAAAAAATCAGTAAAGGGCTAGTTTTTTAAAAAGATGAAAGAGACAAACCATTAATTAGATTTACCAAGAAAAAAAAGAGGACTCAATAAATAAAAGTATAAATAAAAGAGGAGACATTACAATTGATACACCATAAATACAAAGCTCATAAGGGACGATTATGAACAATGAACTATATTATGCACTGAGAAATTGGACAACCTAGCAGAAATATATAAATTCCTAGAAACATATAAGCTCCCAAAACTGAATTAAGGAGAACTAGAATCTGAACGAACTAATTATTAGTAAAAAAAGATTGACCCAATAGTCAAAAACCTCCCGACAAAGGCCAGGACCAGATGGCCTCGTTCTCAAACTCCTCCAAAAAAAAAGAGGAGGTCTTATTTTACAAGCTCATTTTACAAGGGAAACGATACCCTTCCAAGGCCAGGTGAGGCTATAAGAAAAGTATAGGTCAATATCCCTGAAGAACATAAGTGTAAAAATTCTTAACAAAATACCAGTACTTTAAAAGAATCATACACCATGATTAAGTGGAATTTATTCCAGGGATGCAGGGACTCAACATCTGAAAATCAATCAAAGTTTTCTCAAGAGATACGGAAAAAGCATTTGACAAACCGCAACATCTCTTCATGATAAAAACTCAGTAACGTGAGCAAAAATGGAATGTATCTCAACATAATAAAAGCCTACATAATAAATTAGAGGCCTGTATGTTATAGGTATAACATATGCTTTATATATGTATGTATAAAATAAGTTATAGGCATAATAAAAGCCGATAACTATGACAAGCCTATAACTAACATCAAACTCGAAGCTGAAATGCTCAAAGTCTTTCCCCTAAGATCAGGAACAAGACAAGGAAGTCCAGTCTTACCACTTTTATTCAGCACAGTCCTTGCAATCCTAGCCAGAGAAATGAGGCAATAAAAAGAAATAAAAGGCATCCAAATCAGAAAGGAAGATGTGAAACTGTCACTATTTGCAGATGACATGATACAGAAAATCCTAGAGTTCCCACTGTGGCAAAGTGGGTTAATAACCTGACTATAGTGGTTCAGGTCACTATGGAGGCACAGGTTTGATCCCCAGCCCAGCACATTTGGTTAAGGGATCTGGTGTTGCCATAGCTGCAGGGTTAAGTTGCAGCTACAGCTCAGATTCAGTCCCTGGGCTGGGGAACTTCCGTATGCCATGAGCAGGGCCAAAAAAAGAAAAGAAAATCCTAAAGACTTCACCAAAAAACTGTTAGAATAAATTAAATCAATAAAGTTGCACAATAAAAAATATACAAAAATATGCTGCATTTCTACACACCAACAACTATCCAAAAAAGGAGTAAAAAAAAAAAATCCCATTTACAGTTGCATCAAAAAAGAATAAAATACCTGGGAATGAATTTAACCAAGAAAGGAAAAGACCTGTACACTGAAAACTGAGACACTGATGAAAGAATGTGAAAACACGAATTAATTGAATATTCTAACAATGTTAGAATGCCTACACTATCTAATCTACAGATTCACTATGATCACCATTAAAATTCCAATAGTCTTTATCACAGAAAGAGAAATAAAAATTCCAACATTTGAAAAGACCCCGAATAGCCAAAGCAATCTTAAAAAAGAAGAACAAAGCTGGAGGCGTCATGCTTTCTGATTTCAAACTATACCGTAAAGTCATCAAAACAGAATGGTACTGGCATAAAAACAGAAAAAATAGAGAGCCCAGAAATACCCCCATGTATATATGATCAATTAATTTATGACAAGAAAATACAATGGAGAAAGGATAGCCTCTTCGATAAATGGTGCTGGAAAAATCAGACAGACATATACAAAAGAATGAAGCAGAACTCCTAGCTTACACCACATACAAAAATGGATTAAAGGCACAAAAGTCAACCCTGAGTTTAAAAAAAAAAAAAAAAAAAGGAGGAATTAGAGACTTGAACATAAGATCTGAAACCATAAAACTCCTACAGGAACTTTAACATAGGGGGTAAAATTTCTTGACACTGGGCTTGACAATGATTTTTCAGATTTGACACCAAAACCAAAAATAAACAAAACTACATCAAACTACAAAAAGCTTCAGCACAGCAAAGAGAACCATCAACAAAATTAAAAGGCAATATATAAAATGGGAGAAAATACTTTCAAATCACAAAACACACAAGGCATTTATATAACTCAACAGCAAAAATAAGTAATATATAAATAACTAAACTAAAAAATGGCAGAAGTATATAAAGAGACATTTTTCCAAAGATGATATACAAATGGCCACAGGCACATGAAAAGAGACTCAACATCACTCATCATCAGGAAACGCAAATCAAAACCACAATGAGATATCACCTTACACCTGCTAGGACGTGCACTGTCAAAAAGATGAGATAAGTGCTGGGGAGGATGGGAAGAAAAGGGAATCCACGTACACTGTTGGTGGGACTATAAATTGGTATAGCGACTATGGAAAACAGTACAGAGGACAGAGGTTCCTTACGAAATTAAACATTCTACCTTATACTCCAACAACCCCCACTTCTGGTTCGATATCCCAATGCTTTCCAAAGGAAACAAAATCATTATTTCAAAGAAATATGTATTCCCATGTTCAAAAAGCATTACTCACAATAGCCAAGGTATGGAAACAACCTATGTATCTGTCAGCAGATGAGTGGAAGAAAATGTGAGACACACACACAGACAATGGGATACTCGTCAACCTCAAAAAAGAAGGGAACCCTCCATTTACAAGAACATGGATGAACCTGGAAAGCATCACGCTAAGTAAAACAAGCTACAGAGAGAAAGACAAACACCACAGGGCAACACTTATACGTAGAATCTTAAAAAAAAAAAAAATTTCTGAGAGTAGGAGTGTTGTTGCTAGGGGATGGGTGGTGGGGAAAGCAGGGAGAGGTTGGTAGAGGGGCGAAAACTTTCAGTTATGAGATGTCTAAGATCTGAGGACCTAACGCATACATAGTGACTACAGGTGATAAACACTGTACTGCGCAAGTGAAATTTGCTTAGAGAGTAGAATGTAAATGTGTCCCCCCCACACACACACCACACACAACAACGGTAATTATGTGAGGTGGTGGACATGTTAACTAATTCAACAAGGGGAATCCATTCACAATGTGTAAGTACATCAAATCTCCATGCTATAAAACTTAAATCTTACAATTTTGTCGACTGTACCTCAATAAAGCTGGGGAGAAAAACCTTTATATTCTTTTATAACTTAATATAAAGGCAATCAAAGAGTATGTTCGACTCAATTCTCTCAAAGTTGTAGTTCTGAGTTTTGTTCATCTTGTTTATTACCATGGTTCGCTCATTTTTATTGCTGTAGGGTATTCCACTGCGTGATTTTATTACCACCTATTCTGTTGCTGACACACATCGAAATGTTTCCAGCTTGACACTCAAATGAATAATGCTGCTACATACGTTTCTGTAAGTACCTAGTCATATGCATCTGCATGGAGTAGAACTGCCGAGACACTGGGTGTCCGTATCTCTGACATTGGTAGATTATGCCAAACTGCTATCCCAAGTAGTTACACCATTGTCATTTGTCACCAGCAGTGTGTAAGATTTCACACCACATTAAATCAAAATAGTGGTTCTCATTATGTGGTTTGTGGTGTCCCAAGATATTCTCAGGAGGTTCATGAAGCCAAAACTTTTGTCATAATAATAGTTATAAGCTACTTACTTGTCTCTGTCACTGTGTTGATATTTGCACTGATGGTGCAACAATAACGGGTAAAACTGCTGAAGTATCAGTTCCAGCCACGGCAGGGGACTAAACTGCACTATAGTCATTATATGTATTCTTTACCACAACGGGGAAAAAAAAAAATCCAGGTTCACTAAAAAGGTCTGAAGAAGCAACTTCAATAATCAATTTTATTTAATTTTGACCCTTACATGCCTCTCTGATATTTGGAAGTACATATAAAGGACTGGTGCTGCATAGTGAAGTACAATTATTGTCTTAAGCAAAGGAACTTGTGTAAATGTTTACACTGAAAGCTGAGCAAGCTGCTTTATATCATGGAACAGCATTTTAAAAAAATTTTTTTATTTTTATTTTTTTTTTACTTGAAAGAATGACTGACATGGTTAGTAAGTGGATGGATGACAGTTTCTTAAAAAGGACTCAAGGGAGCCTATCACTGCAAGGAAAACGACTGACAGAATTTTTTTTAACCAATGATAAAATCTGAGCTTTGAAGCAGAAATTGAGATTTTGGAAAATGTAAATCTGCCACTGTGAATGTGACAGCTGTCTAATCTTTAAAGACTTTTCTTTAAGATTGAGTGTTATTAATGCATAGAAATCTTTAAAAGATCTATATAACTCAGAGACTCATTATTTTGCAAATAACAATGTATGATGCTACAAAATTATGCATGGGTAGAAGAGCCACTTAAATTGTAAGCTAAACCAAAGGATTTCAATGTAGTACGTATGAAAGCATGAAAATATATCCATTTTTTTTTGGGGGGGTGCTTTTTTAGGGCTGCACCCGTGGCATATGGAGGTTCCCAGACTAGGGGTCTAATCGGAGCTACAGCTGCCAGCCTACATCACAGCCACAGCACGTCTGTGACCTACACCACAGCTCATGACAACGCCGGATCCTTAACCCACTGAGCGAGGCCAGGGATGGAACTCACAACCTCATTGTTCCTAGTTGGATTCGTTTCTGCTAAGCCATGATGGTAACTCCATGAAAATATTTTTGTTACGGTATGAACTGGTAAGAGTATTTCAGGCATGAGCCATAGCCATAGCCAGCAGAGTAACCACTACGTGTTGAGTTGTGGTAAAGTATCAAAGAATTGCCACAATTATCTGAAAAGGATATTAGAACACTCCTCCTTTTTCCAATTACATATCTATATGATACTAGATTTTCTTAATACACTTCAATCAAAACAACATGTTGCAAGAGACTGAATACAGACACAAAAAGGAGAGTACAGATATCTTATAATAGTCGGACATCAGTGAAACATGTAAATAAATATGTACAATACCACTCTCCTAATTCTTTTTGTTTTAGAAAATATATTTACTTTTCACAGAAATACTTTGTGTTAAAATACAATGAATTGACTACAGTTAATTTTGGGTGAAGTAATAAATATTTAAATTTTTTCTCAGTTTTGATTTCCAATATGGTGAATATCAACAGACTGACTCATGTAAACCAAAGCTCTTCAGGGTCCCTCCATAATCGTTCAGTGTAAAAGCATCTCAAAAAAGTGTGTTTCCGGAGTTCCCGTCGTGGCGTAGTGGTTAACAAATCTGACAAGGAACCATGAGGTTGCGGGTTCGGTCCCTGCCCTTGCTCAGTGGGTTGACGATCCGGCGTTGCCGTGAGCTGTGGTGTAGGTTGCAGACGCAGCTCGGATCCCACATTGCTGTGGCTCTGGCGTAGGCCAGTGGCTACGGCTCCGATTGGACCCCTAGCCTGGGAACCTCCACATGCCGCGGGAGCGGCCCAAGAAACAGCAAAAAGACAAAAAAAATAAAATAAAATAATAAATTAAAAAAATATATATATATATATAAAAAATCTGTTTCCCTTCAACAAGAAGCAAAGTGAGTTTCTTAACACAACCAAGGCCTATTCAAAGCCTTAATAGACGCCCAAGCAGAAGAAATTCATAAGTAGAAGTCTCACAGTCGCACAGATTCAAAATCTCCAATCAAACCTCAAGCCTTCAGTCAGAATAATTTTTATAAAACTGAAATTTTAATTATTCTGAAAACAGAACAGGAGTTCCCAACATGGCTAAGTGGTAACAAAACTGACTAGTATCCATGAAGATGTGGGTTCAATCCCTGGCCTCGCTCAGTGGGATAAGGATCCTGCTTTTCTGTGGCTGTGGTGTAGGCCGGCAGCTGTAGCTATGATTCAACCCCTAGCCTGGGAACTTCCATGTGTCATGCATGTGACCCTAAAAAGACATAAAAAAAAAAAAAGTACAGAAATTTCCCAGTGGTTCCCCCATAGGCCCCCCTGAATTAGCATAAAAGAAACTGTATTTTCTGGCATTCACTGTTCTAAAACCTCTCTCTAACCTATGCTCATGCTATGCACATTAGTCATGTTGAACTATAACATGGTTTTGGGGAAATAACTACTAAAAAATAACAGTAATTAAAAAAATTAAAAAACAAATAAAAAAAAAAACATGGTCTCACTAGCTTCTGGGTTATTGTACACAGTACATTGCTCCCCCTACCCAGAAACCCTCTTTCTATTCACATGGCGAACTCTCATTTGTCTTCCAAGATTCAGTTCTAAATCACTTATCTATGACAGCTTCTTGTTGCTAATAGCCACTAGGCTAAGAAAGATGACCCTCTTATGTACTTCATAATAACCTACATATACATGCCATTCATTTATTCAGAGCAATAAATATGACAGCTCTTTTTGAGAGTTTACATTGTCTAACGGGAAAGAAAGAAAATGGACATGTAAACTAATAATGAAACATAATTACAAATTAAATGAGTCCAGGATTGGGGAGTGGGAAGGGCAGCACTCTGAAGCAGAAAACTAAAGGATGAGAATATATTTGCTATACTTGGAACTGGTAATATTCCAGGTAGGTTACTATAGCTTGAGAAGATCAGACATTAGACAGAGTTAAAACATTTGGTTGAGAAAGTAGGCAGGCGTGAGATCACTGTAGTGCCTTTATAGATAATGATAAGCAGTTTGGGATTTATTTCAAGAACACAGAGTAACCAAACAACTCATTCAACTCAAAACAACCCAGTGAAAAAAATGGGCAGAAGACCTAAATAGACAATTCTCCAAAGAAGACATAATGGATGGCCACTGGGCACATAAAAAGAGGTTCGACATGACTAATCATTAGAGAGATGCAAACCAAAACCACAATTAAGTATCACCTCACACTAGTCAGAATGGCCACCATTAATAAGTCTACAAATAACAAGTGCTGGAGAGGGTGTAGAGAAAAGGGAACCTTCCTACATTGTTGGTGGACATGTCAATCAATACAGCCACTATGGAAAACAGTACGGAGGTTCCTCAGAAAACTAAATATGGAACTACCATATGATCCAGCAATCCCATTTCTGAGTATATACTTGGACAAAGCTTTCATTGAAAAAGATACATGAACCTCTATGCTCTCAGCGGCACTATTCACAATAGCCAAGACATGAAAACAACCAAAATGTCCATCAATAGATGAACGGATTAAGAAGATGTGGTACTTATATACAATGGAGTACGACTCAGCCATAAAAAACCAAAATAATGCCATTTGCAGCAACATAAATGCAATGAGAGATCATCACACTAAGGGAAGCAAGTCAGAAAGAAAAAGACAAATACCATATGATGTCACTTACATATGGAATCTAAAATACGGCACAAATGAACCTATTTACTGAACAGAAACAGATCACAGACATGGAGAACACACTTGTGGTTGCTGAGGGGGAAAGGAGTTGGAGGGAATGGGAGCCTGGGGTTGGTAGATGCAAACTGTTAGATTTAAAATAGGTCAGTAAAAAGGTCCTACTGCATAGCACAGGGAACTATATCCAGTCTCTTGGGATAGACTGTGATGGAAGATAACATACGAAAAAGAAGGTTTATATATGTATCCTAGGTCACTTTGCTGTACCGCAGAAAATGGCACAACATTGTAAATCAACTATACTTTAACTTAAAAAAAAAAGAAATTACCTCCTATTCTAACCAGTACCTCCTACTCTCCTCTCTCCCTCTTCTAATCACTGAAATGTTTTAAGCAGGGTGTGGCATCATGTATTAAGATTACACTCGTGTCTGAATGGAGAAGAGATCACTCGGGTGAGGGTAAACAGGGAGATTAATCACAAAGCAGGAAAGGATAGCGGCTTGAGTTAGACAGTTAACTTGGAAAGAGAAATGGCGAGATTGAGGGTACATGTTGAGATAAGTCAACAGGATTTAGTGACAGATTAAAGGTAAGGCTGGGGAAGACAGGCAGGTGAAATACGAATTAAGTTTCACCGAAGCTTTTTACTTAAGCAACTGAGTGGACAGCAGTAACTTTTACTAGATGGGAAGGACTGGAAGAAAAAGAGGCTTTGGAAGGAAAAAAATCTAGGATTATACTTGAGATATCACAAATGAATACATATTAGATATCATAGGAAAAATGTCGAATAGGCAGTTGATTCTACAAATCTGGAGCTCAGAAAGAGAGGTTGGGGCTGGGTATATGTTTGTAGCTGTCAGTATGTAGATGGTATCCACAGCCTTGCAACTGAGTGAGACGACTGCAGGAGAAATTACAGATGAATGCTTCTCAACGGTGATGATAATGTTCCCCAGCAAATACTCTGGAAATCTACAGAGAAACCTAGTGGGCAGGAGTCAGGGTGAGACTGCAACAGGTACAAAGTCCTACCTAACTAACACCTGCCATCTCCCAGCTTTCTAACCTCGGGCTAAACATGTACATAGGTGATCGGCACACAATAGTCAACCCAAACATGCGGATTTGAGCTGCCTGATAAACACATTTACTTTGATCAAGTTTACATACTGAGTTTTGGTACAAGATGTTGTTTGGAAAAGACTTTAGAGCAAAAACATTTGAAAATCACAGTGGATGATTTTAAAGTCCCTCCCACTCTAATATTCTATGACTCGACTAATTTTCATCTGATCATATAAAGTTTACTAGTGTAACAAGTTAATCCATTCTTTCTCGATCTGTAGAACACACTTTTTTTTCTAGATTGTTTTGCCAATGGAAGAGAGAAACTGCAGAACCAAGAAAAGGGAAACTACGAAATATTTTTAAATGTGTGTATCCCAGTGAGTTTCTATTGTGGGGCTCTAAAATCCTCCCTGTTTCTCTGACGACTTCCAAGAAAATATTAAATAAATATTTGGACTTACCCTCCAGTTATTGGACACAAGTCTGACTCTGCCTACATGCAAAATACACAGCCAGGAGACAGTAATCAGCAGTTAACTGAACAGTGGAAATGCAATCAACAATGGAAAATTTATTTGACTCCATAGTTACTGAAGCACCTCCATCCTATTTTACTCCTTTTATTCTTTTCCCATATCCTACTTTGTGCCACACCCTCCCCATGTCCCCCTATTTTATCTACTCATAATCCCAGAGAGGAGAAGTTGAGAGCAGAATGCATAAAGTGACCACGGCACAGAAACCCAAGCCGTCTCAAATATGCCACTGCCCTCTTTTCCCTAATCTGCAATTTCCTCTGAGGAGCCCGGAGGAAAGAGAAAGTACTCACCATCTGTAAGCTCCACAGAACCAGTGAATATCCTACTTTCTTTCTTTAACCCAATTAAAGGTTTATAGAGAGGCTATACCATTTTGCGATACAGATAATAAAGAATCAAAGAAACTTTGAACTACATGAGAACTTAATGAACTTTTCTTCAAAAAAAAAAAAAGATCTTATAGCTTAAAAATGTGTTAAATGTTAAGCCAAATGTCATACAAAATCAGTTTTTGGCAACACCAGTAGTGAATGCAGATTTCTCACCTTCCAGTACAATCATCTTTCTAATATATGAGGTTGTTCCTCTATTTTCAATTTCTGTGCAGGAGAATTAACATTACTGGATTAAAAATACTTTTTAAAAAAGTGTACTGGAGTTCCCCTTGTGGCGCAATGGGATTGGCAGCGTCTTGGGGGCACTAGGATGCAGGTTCGAACCCCAGTCTGGCATAGTGGGTTACGGATCCAGCGTTGCTGTAGTTGTGATCCCTGACCACGGAATTCCATATGCCGGGGGATGGCCAAAAAAAGAAAAAAAAAAAAAAAGAGTGTATGAGTCTCTCGTAAGCATGGAATTTTGATCATATAAAATATAGGAACTAAATCTGCCATGCAGCCCCCCAAAAATTTGTAGTTTGGTAGTTTTATGTTCTCCATCAAGCTGTGTCCCAAAGGACGCTGCCATCATGCTACAGGAACTGCCCTGGCGTGCCATCAGACTGCATCTCATACACAAAAACCAACACCAAGGGAAACAGACTCAATTAACTGCATTCTACTTGGCTGGTTCTGTCAGTTTCAAAATGCTCCTATCATTAACAAGCCATATAAGTAGGTCTTTCACTGATCTAATAATTTCCAACAAATCTAGTTTATGTTTCTGTACTTTCCAGTTGCTACAAATATGTGTATCTGGGTGTACACTGACCTCGTATAAAAATAATCTTTCTTAAAATAAGGATCCATTCACATTCCAGAACACCCACTAACTAGAACACACACTCGTAGTCCTGAGAAAGGTTTCATTTTGGCAACTATTTGATCAACAGGAAAGGAAGTTATTAGCTTAGACTGTTTGTAAACAGTCTGCTTTCCTGCCACACAGCCTGAGAAAAAGACAAAGAACAAGGAAAGAACTACGAGAGAGGTCAAGAGTCTTCAAGATCACAGGGTGAAGCGGGGGCAAAAGGTAAATAAACAATGCTGCCTTATTACTCTTTCTTTCAGGGAAGAAACACAATGCAAACTGTCGCAAGTCAAATTTGCTCCCCGATGCAAAGGGGCCAGAGAAAATGTACTAAATATTATCATTATCATTCAAAACTTAGTAGTTCTGGCTTACTAGTCATCAGACCGCAGCTACAAAGATGAGTATGATATGGCCCCAGTCCATTAACTATCCTCTTATCCCTTTTCTAGTCCTTCCGTGAGAAGGGAACTCGACTGTCCAGAGTTAAATCCCTAAACCACTCGCACACTATTTCCTCCCACTTAAGTATGATAAAGGGAAAAGTGAGAATCTTGGGAGTAGGGGGTGAGAGGTAAAGGCAAATTTGGAATACTGATTATCAGAAAAAGTCCCCTTTAGCCCTCTCTGATCATGAAGCATTGGTTCCAAATGTTTCCTTCATCTCTAACACCTAAAAATGCCGGCGTGGTCCCCTCCTTTCAATTTTTACCATTAGTGCAAGACCCGGTGCATACCACTTCAAACCTAGATTTTATGCTGGTGGCCTACACCTCCTGCTCTCCTCTCTCTCTAACTAGTCTTGCTGCTTTCCTCGCATTGCCCCACGCTTACAGAGCCTCAGTGGTTCAGCAGGGGGTCCTCTATTCTGTCCTAGCCTATCTTAGCTTTCTGGGTTTCTTTCCATTATACTCCATTAAAAACACTCAGGAAAAAAAAAAAAATTGGCATTACTCCTCAAACCTAACCAATCTCATTTCCCGATTTTGCCTTAGTCATCCTCACCTCAAGGGATGGCCGATGCTTTATTTTCCCCCTGGAATGCACCTGCTCCTCTCTGTGCTGAGGAAGAATACCCATCTTTCACCAAATTATGCTGCTTTATAATGCTATTCAACTCTGTGTGTACCCATCTCCTTAACAAGAGTACAAGGTCCCTCTCGGCAGGGACCATATTTCTTTTTATCCCTCCTAAACAACCTGGCTACCACTAAATACAGTAGGTACTCAATAAATATTTATAAAATAAACTGCACTAAGCATCATGAATCCTTATCAAATTTCCTTCTATGAAAGCTAGTCCCTTATCACCCACACCTCCCAAAATAAAAATTGAGTCTAACCAACTACAACTAAGATGACATATTTTCTTGCAGTTGCTGTGAGGTGCAAAGCAAGTTACTAACACGTGGACTAGAAGAGCTTGGTCACCCTTTACCTCCGGCTGTGGTACTTCAGATAATCTAAAAATTTCATCATTTTAATACTATTCAAAAATCACCCAAAAAAGATTTCGGATCAAAGGGTTTCCTGAGTCAAAAACCATCATGGAATGCTCCTTTCAAGGACAGTAACCATAAAATAAATGTCTGATTTCCAACAAAAATCCATGCCCCAAAACAGTCAAATGGCCCCGGCTCTAAGGGTTTCCTGATATCTATGAAGTTGACATTTTCCTGTCATTCATGAGTACTTAACTGAATTCATATACTAACAACATGCAGGTTCATGTTAAAACAAAAAGGAAAATCCATTTTCTACTTTACTTATTTTTATGGCCACACCCATGGCATATCAAAGTTCCTGGGCCAGGGACTGAACCTGAGCTGCAGCTGCCCTACATGACAGCTGCGGCAATGCCAGATCCTTTAACCCAACTTTTGCCAGGCCAGGGATCAAACCTGCACCTCTGCAGCAACCTGAGCTACTGAAGTCAGATTCTTAACCCTCTGCATCACAGTAGGAACTCCTCCATTTTCTACTTTAATTAACAATGGAAACAACCCTTTGTAGGGGAAAAAAAAAAAAAAAATCCCCTCCATATTAAAAGTTACAAGGTCTCTAGGAGACGAGAACTAGTTAACATACCTACTTCTGGGAAAATACAGGCCAAGAGTAGAGATAATAAAAACAAAATGCTAAAACAAAAGAAAAATGTGCCCTGTTATTGACATACAAAAATTACTTCTTAAAAAAAATACAAGAATCCAACCACACTAAAATCTACAATTTCAACACTGGTCTCAACCACTATCATCTCTCCACCTGGATGAAAGCATTAGATTCAACTGTATTTTTTTATTTTTTCTTCAGTACGTATCAACCCACCATTTATTCTCCGAACAGCAGCCAGAACGATCTCATTAAGGCAGTGGTGACTTATGTTAACTCCTTTTCTTAGAACGCTCCAACAACCTGCCATCCTAAACAGAGTTATAATTCTTACAATGGCCTGCACAGTTCTGTATCCAGGAATCCCAGTGAAAACATTTCTGATAATCACAATGATTGAGGAGAGGTACTACAGTACCAGTGGGTGGTACCAGAGTTTCAAACATACTTGAATATATTCAAGTATACTTACATACTTGAATTTTCCAGAATGTCTCCTCCATGTAAATTAAGAGAAGGCTGCACTCTGTTTGACGAAGAACTTGACCAAGAATTATTTACCATTTCACAAAAGCCCATCACCATGACTGTTTACAGTATGTGAATTAATAATATAACACTCCTGCTTAAGTTCTAATGTATAGCTCTAGATTCAGCTGCTCTGTACAGAGAATGTTTGTATTCTACGTTTGTCATACGATAGTATTTACATAACAAAATACACTGATTACATTACTTTCATTTTATGTCTTCTTTATATTAAGTTGGAAACTAATTTTTTTGAGTGCATGAGAAGCTTATATTATCTATATTTCATTTCAGGAGAGAAAAGGGATTATAGCAATGTATTTGTTATTTTAAAAAAAGAGCCTTTCATCTGACCAGAGCCTGATAAAGTGTGCACCTACCCCCAACCCCTCGCACCCATCTGACCTCTACTCTGGCTATTCTTCCCATCATTCACTAGGTTCCATCCACATGGTCTTCACGGCTATTGCTTGCAAATTGGAGGCAGTTCCAGCCACAGGGCCTTTGTACTTGCTGTTCCTTCTGAACGGAATGTTCCGCTCCCCCAGGTATTAACATTACTCACACCCTCACATCCATCATGTTTTTGCTTGAGTATCTTCTCAATTTAAACTTTAAAATCAATCCCTCTCGCTCCCTAACTTTCCTTTCCCTCTTTTTTTTTTTTTTGCTCCACGGTACTCATCGCCATCTGTTCCGATTACCTACTGCTGAGTAACATCTAACTCTAAAACTCAGGGATTCAAGTCAACCATCTATTGCCATCTTTTATGATTGTGTGGGTTCAGCTGGACGGTTCTTGCTTGGAGTCTCTCATGTGGCTACAGCCACATGATTGTTGGGACTGAGGTTATGTGAAGGCTCAACTGAGCTAAACATCCAAGATGACTTCTTTAACCACACTGGGAGGCCGCAGACAGCTGGGTGCTGACCAGGATTCACTGTCTCACCACTCAGCCTTCCCACCTGCCTAAGTCTGGGCTAGCCCAAAGCATGGAGGCCTCTTGGCAGGCAAGAGTTCCCATACAGAGCTCACATTCCAAACAATAAAGGCAGAAACTGTGCTGTTTAGGACCTACCCAGGGATGTCTCCCTTGCTCTACTGGTGACACAGAATCAGCCCAAAGGACGTGTAGGAGAGGATGACAGAATGGTATGAACAATGGGACACAGAGCACACTAGGGAGCTATCTGTAGAGACAGTTACCACAGTACCTAACACGCTCTAAGTTTTATATTTTACTTGCTGTACCTCCTTTAAGGATATACATTCTCAAGGAAAAAGACTTCTGTGTACGTTTTCACCACTACATTCCCAGTTCATGTTAATGACTCAATATTAATTGAGAAAAAAAAATATTGCCTTAAAAAGTGATGTACACCAATAATTCACTTCACAGGCTTGCTTTTCCCCATGGGCCTCACCCTTCCCCAACTCCTACCAATGTAACTTGCTGGAAAGGAACCTCAGATGAATCCGGGTTATTTTGGAAGCAAAAAGTGAAAGACAAAGTTGAAGAGCAAAAAAATCAAAGACAGAAATGTCAAAAAGGGTCACGAACTGCTTACTCTGTCCCATGGACATCTCTGACCACTCTAGCATCTAGTTGCTCCTTGCCAGAAAACTCTCCTAACACACTTGCAAAATGTGAACCACATCTGACATCGAATACTTCCATATAAATTATTCTGTATAATTACCCTTATGAAACCCAATTAAATATTTATTCTGGCTACAGTTTCACGTGTCAGCTTTATCTTCTGGATAAAAATGTCTTGAAGACCAGCTCATTTGAACTTAAAAAGCAACTTTTAATGCAAAATTCTCAATATAAATCCCAATACAAATCTGTGCACACAAGTGTATACCAAGAAAAAAAAATGTGTTTGAGCTAGCTCGTGAATTCTGCTCATCAGTAAAGTAGCATGAGTCTGCGGAGATCATGCTCATCCGGCCTTTTTAGCCTCTGTCTACATTTGATGTTACATGTAAGAGTTTCTCCAGGGGCCCTAGCTTTCAGTTTTGACTGTCTATTAGAGTCACCTGGTAAGCTTTAAAAATTCCCCACACCAGACTGCATCCCCAAGCAATTTTCTGGGAGCAGAACCCAGGTATTCACACTTTTAAATGTTCCTACGTGAATTCAACATGCAGTAGAGACTGAGAAGCACTGCCTTAGAGTCTATGTTCTCCTTTACTCCTATGAGTCTCTTCTAACCTAACAGTGGGAGAAAAAGGAGAACAAAATTTTTAATTTTTACGGCAAGAAAAGGGGATTTTTTAAAAAAGAAAAACATGGAGTTCCCGTCGTGGCGCAGTGGTTAACAAATCCGATCAGGAACCATGAGGTTGCGGGTTCAATCCCTGCCCTTGCTCAGTGGGTTAACGATCCGGCGTTGCCGTGAGCTGTGGTGTAGATTGCAGATGCGGCTTAGATCCCGCGTTGCTGTGGCTCTGGCGAAGGCCGACAGCTCCAGCTCTGATTCGACCCCTAGCCTGGGAACCTCCATATGCCGCGGGAGCAGCCCAAGAAATGGCAAAAAGACAAAAAA